>NW_020944037.1:553102-576876 GCF_900497805.2 Vombatus ursinus
GCAGTGATGGTGGGGATGGTAGTGATGGGGGTGGTGGTGGTGGTGGGAGAGTGTAAGGTAGGAGTTAGGAGACAGTCAACATGACAAGATGTTCTTTACATTGCTTTGCCCAAATCTAACTAATATCAGAAGCCTGGAACAGCCTCTAGCGAGGCCAACAAACTATCCTGAGCACTGCAAATAATTTCCTCTGATCCCTGGAGATAAGATATCCTCATTTGAGTCAGTCTTACTATATAACAGTAGTGAATTGTTGTTAAACATAAAATATGAATTCAATTACTCGCCTAACAGATTAACTTAGTTCATCATGAAAACGGGGTTATTTTTATTTATTGAATGCATTAGAGGAAAAATCAGCCAACTTTAAAAATGCATGTGATAGATACTGAAATTATTTCTAATACAATAAAATTTCTAATACTATAAATTTCTAATATAATAAAAATGCACTATTATGTTCCAATACAACAAAACAAAAATATTTCCAATATAACAAAAATGTCCAAATACAATAAAACACAAAAAATTGTATTATTTCTAATCCAATAAAATCAAGGATTAAAAAAATGGAATGCCTGTGATTGCTTATCTATACTGCCTGTTTGATAATTATTCAAATCTGTTTTGAAGCAATGCAAATCAAAGCCATGTGAATGCATTTTCAAAATAAAATGTTAAGTAATTCTGAGCATCAACTTAAATCATTTACACAATTTTCAGTCACTTGAATGCTTTCAGTTTTAATGGGTGCACCAAAGGAGCATTTTAATTATCAAACCTTTCTAGGGGATGGCTTTGTACAGAGAAAATACAGTTTCTGAGCCTTCCAACTAAGTAGGCGGAGAAAAGGTGCCAGAGAAGTGGTTCTGGAGAATCTCTGATGCTAGCCAATGATGGTCAAACTGGGATTTCAGGCGTTCACCCTTGACCTCGGGCACATCATGTGAAGTTCCTGTTTCAACTTCCTTTCCTGAAAACTAGCGGTAACTGCGTCATGAAGGGGTCGCTAAATTTCACTCACCAGCTGAGTTGTTCAGTTTCCGTAGGGACATATTGGTAACTCATCATAAGGCTGTCAAACTGTTGGAGGCCATTGGTTTCCACCATTGGCATCTACTCAAGTCTCTACTCTCTACTTTTTGAAGAAAATTTAAAATGGTTCCCAAGCTGAGGCTTCCTAATGTGCAAAATGAGCTTCCACAAGTACATGATATGCGTTTGAGCCCAATGGATGGGTTGGCAATAATGAGGCCAGAGTCCCCTGAGTGCTTGCCCATCTAACTACGCTTGACAATATCATAATTATCAGCTCGATGGGAATTTGTGTCTGGTTGTTTAGGATGGGGGGCATTATTGTCCCCCACCTCCCTACTTCTACTAGAACAATAGGGCTCCAGACAGGATGGAGGAGGCAGCTTTCTTCTCTTAACAGGGAAGGATGTTCTAGTGAGAAGGGGGATGAGTTTGCTGGACCACAGAGTTGGAATGCACAAGTTGGGGGGCTGCCTCTAGCACTCAGAGCCCGTGAACAGTCAGAACTGGACGACCAAGCAAGAAGAAAGAGAGGAATCTGCTGAGACTAAACGCAGCACTCCGACGCTGGGCCAACACGGGCCCTGTGAGCCGGCACATAGCTTGTGAGTCAGGTAGCACAGTGCTTGGCACTGAGGAAACACTCGATAACCTCTTATTCTGTTGTTCTTTCTGATCCAGGGAGTGAGAACAATTATATCGCATGTTCATCAAGCTCTTAACATAGCACTTTCCTCACAAGAGGCGTGGGAGAGAAGAAACAGCCAGCATCATACCCCCATTTTACAGATGAGGGGACTGAGGTTCAGGCTAGTAAATGGAGAAGCTAGAATTCAAACCCAAGTCTCAGGCTGAGAGGGGGGGTGATGAAGAGATGGTCAGTAAAGTGGCCTCAACAGCCAGCTTGAAGATGGTGGAATTGGGAGTTGATGTGGGATCCTCAGCATGAAAGGGTCAGCCCTTCAGTGTTTATCTGTGGGAAGGTCACACCAGGAGGTGGTAAGATTGACTCCTTACCGTGCTTTCCACCACCAACTCCCACTTGGATTCATCCCCTCAATTTATCTTGTGGCTTATTAGAAAAATGTGTTGGTCTCTACTGTCCTGTCCAGCCCCACGGTCCGATGGATGTGAGAGAGACTCATATTGTTATTAAACTTTGGAGCCTGGTGGACAACGTGAACCAGTCACAGAGGATAGGTGGGCAGGGAGAGGTGGCAGATTGCCTCATTGGAGAGAACTTCCAGATCAATTGAATCCCAGAGTCGTTGAGCTAAGAGCATGCTATACCCTGCGTGGGATGCCAAGGAGAGAACGTAAGCACCTTTGTGTACCCAATGCCTACCACAGGGATTGGTGCTTGGCAGATGCTTGCTAAATGCTTGTCGATTTACTGATTGATGGGTGGGTAGGTGGATGGGTAGATGGATGTATGGATGGAAGGATGGATGGATGGATGGATGGATGGATGGGTGGGTGGACGGATGGATGGATGGATGGATGGATGGGTGGATGGATGGATGGGTGGATGGATGGGTGGATGGATGGATGGATGGGTTTATGAAGAGTTCTGAGGAAGCTGAGTTCCTCAAACTGAGCATCCTAAGCCAGAGCTTTTAGTTGTAGGGCATCATTTGAAAATGGTGTCAATGTGGTGGATCCCTTGTGTTAATTCATTGGCATAAATTTCTCTCTGATTACTATAGAAAATAGATCAGGGAGTTGGGGGCTTGGTTGTATGAGTGCTGTATGGCTCCATGGTGCCTCAAAGGATAAAGCAATCATCAACCTGGGTTTCAACATATCATTTCTAACAACAGGTTATGAAGGACACCCCCAGGCTGAAACCAAATGAGCATGGGTTCCACTGCGCAGAATCCGAAGCATACAAATGGAAGAAGAGAAGATTTTACATGTCTCAAAGGACTTCCATAAGTATTCTTGCTCTAGGGCCTCAGAGGCCACACTGAAGCATTTATAGTCTCATTCTATGGCTCTCTCTTAACAGAGCAACCACAAGCCCTTTGTGCCATGGAAGATGGTCTCCAAGTTCTACTGCACCTGCAAAAAAAAACACATCCCCTCAAAGACCCCTTTCTGAGGATGAGTTCATCCCACCTGCTGGCCCATTGTCCATCACCGAGCCAATGCTGGAAATCTGTCAGGGGAGCCCCGGAAAACTCAGGATGTCTCTGGAATATGGATCGAAAGCAGGATGCCACTGCCCACCCTGGCTAGATTTTTCAGGCCTTTGAAACTGGCTCCGCCCTTCAGAGTCAAAGGTCCATGTAATTCTGTGCCTGACTGAGGCTCAACTGCCACCTCCCTTCATAAAAGACAAAAGCAAACAAGCCAGGGCCTTCCCAACCACTGACCCATTCAATCAATGACCAGAGCTTTGTAAAAACAAGCTCCCAGGGAAATATTTGCCCATTCTCACTTCCCAGGAAGAAGGCCGTCCAGAATCAACAATCATTTCTCCAATACATGCTCAAGAGACAGTCTAATTTTGTGGGAGACACAAACACGTTCATCAGAGTCCAGCTGCTGAGAGATCGGCACGGCCTGATGGGATTCTGTGAGTCAAGGAGGGGAAGCTGGCAGCCGAGGTTTGCCCAGAGGTCACTCTCTGCTGCAGGGCTATAGATGGATGCATTTACAAGTCATTGGAGAGAGAAAAAAGCCTTAAATCAAGGCTGGCACTCAAAGACGCGTAAGGGCTTGTGGACAGTCACGTGGGACGGCTTCCTAGAAGATCTAGTTGGGGAACACTGCCAAAGAAGTGGGCGTTTAGATGAAATGGAAGAAATGGGAATTGCTCCAACTGAGTGCCTAACTTACAGAAGGAGAAGGGGAAAGGAATGAACATTTATTAATCACCTACTGTGTGCCAGGCACTGTGCTAAGCACTTAACAAATATGATCTCATGGGATCCTCACAACAACTCTGGGAGGTTGGTGCTATTATTATCCCCATTTTACAGATGAGGAAACTGAGGCAGACAAAGGTTAAGTAACTTGCCTAGGGTCACACAACTAGAAAACATCTGAGGCTGGATTCCAGCTCAGTTCTTCCTGACTGGCTCTCCACTGCATCTCTTTAAGGCTCAGTTCTCCAAAGTCTTGACGGAAGGAAGGTCAGGGGAGCTGTTGGCACTTTTTCTAATAGAAACCATATTTGAAATGGGGTGGAGGTCCCAAAATAATCCACAAAAATCTCTTTAGCCAATAGGTGCCTGAAGGTGGTAGAATTCAATGACTGTGGGCAAGTTTAGGAGGGCAGGAACCGTGCCTAGTGCATCTTCTACTCCATGAAGTACATCGCCCATTATAGGCGCTCACTCAATATGTGTGAAGAGGAAGAGAGGGCTTTCTTTGCACCCACGGTACCTAGCACGGTGTCTGGCAAGTAGTAAGTACTTAAGAAATGCTGGGTGACTCACTGATTGACTGAAATGAATGAATTAAAGAACGGCATGCAGATGATTCCAATTGAATATACACCCAGCCCCTAGCCCTTCTAGAGTGCTCAAGAACAGCGCGTTGACTTCTCCATGTTCTCGATGGTGGGGAAAATGGAGGAAGAGGGAGGAGGAAGGAGGAAAGAGAGGAGGGGGAGAAGAGAGGTGGAGGAGGGGAGAGAAGGAGGAAGGAGGGGAGAAGAGGCGAGGGGAAGGAGGAGGAGGAGAGAGGAGGGGAGGAGGGAGGAAGGAAGCGGGAGGAGGGAAGAGGAGGAGGCAGGAGGGAAGCATTCCCCCAGTCCTGAGTCACTGAATTCCGTGGCCTAGGATCAAGGGCAAGGGGGAGAATGAGAATTTTAAGGCAGGGATTGGGCAGGGGCAGGGACTCTGGAGTGAGGAATTAGGCTGGAAGCTGAGAGAGAAGGGAAGGCTTGTGCTGAAGGCTCCATATGGGGGGTGGAGAGTCAGCGGCTTTCACGCTCCGGGCACCCACTCGGTGTCTAGGTTGGTCCATCTTTGACCTCCCGCACCCACTGGGGAGCGATGCTTAGCCTCCTGCCCCTACTCAGCACAGCTACCTGTTCCCTGGCCGTTTTCGTGAGCAGCTTCCTGACCCTGCGCTGGGCTCTAGGCAGATCCTGGAGTCTTCCTCCTCCGGCTCCTTGAGGCGCCCGGGGGTAACAGTCTGTGTCCGCCAGTCCTCTTGGGCGTCCCGGGGGCTGCCGGCCTGGCCTCCTCCACCAGCGGTAATCGGTAATCCGAGAGCTGTCCTGCCTTGTCTGGTTCTGCGGTTACTCAGAAGCAATCAACAAGCATCTACGAAGCACCTACTATGTGCTAAGCACTGTGCTGCCTGAGGCTCTCTCCACCTCGTGGCTTCCCTGACTTCCTGCAGGTCCCAGGTAGAATTCTTCTCCAGGAAGCCTTTCCTGGCCTTTCTTCCTGTGAGTGCCTCTCTCCGATTCATCCTGTATATATCCGACTTCTCCCTCTTTGTTGGCACGTTACCTTCGTCCTTAGGCTGTGAGTTCCTCGAGCGCAGGGACCGTTTTTTGCCTCTCACTGTATCCCCAGCACTTGGCCAAGTGCCCAGCGTATAGTAGGAGCTTAATAAATGCTTGCTGGCCGGCTACAGAGAAGGACGTGGAGACAGAAAGCCAACGGGCCATTTGCACAAGGATTTGCTTGCTGAGTAAGATAATGGCCACCTGAAGCAGTGGGACAGCCCAGCGATGCCCTGTTCAGAAGGCTCCCGGCCTCCCAGCACAAGGATTTCAGTGCTCGTTCCTGGCTCCTGGCTCTCCCGGTGCTGGCCACACTCTGTCGTGAGGACTGGTGCGGTCGGAGGACGGCTGGGCCGGAAGCCAGATGTCCCCAGTCCAGAGCCCCGCTCTGCCTCGGACTGCCTCTGTGACAGCGCCCAGTGCAGCGCGTGGCACAGAGAAGGTGGTTAATAAATGTTGGCCGATTGACTGACCGACCTTGGACAGACGCTCCTGCTCCACCCACCTGGCGATGAGAAGACTGGACCGAATACTTCTGAGGCTCCTCCTCGCAGCCCCAAACTAGATCCTGAGGGCAGACTCCTCGTCCTAAGTGAGCAGCCCACTCCGCCCCGCCCCCCAGTCAGACGGTGCCTTGTTCTTGCCCACTGCCACCTCTCACGCTCGTGTCTACCTCCAAGCCTTTGCGACAGTCCCTCCCACCCGGAAAGCCCTTCTCCCTGCTCCTTGCCCTTCAAGGCCCAGCTCAGGTCCCAGTTCCCCAAGGAGCTTTCCCCTCGGTTTTCTCCTCTGTGAACTGGGGTGTTGTACTTGATGATAATCCAAGGATAGAAAGTCTAGTCCACAGCGATCCCTGACTCTTTTTGGGCTCCTGGGCCACTCGGTCCCCCTCCCTCCTACTTTAGGCCTGATGTGCACCCATCAAACCAGTATAATTTGGAACTGGAAATAACATGACATGTCATCTGATCTAGCAGCCTTACTTTACAAATGGGGAAACAGCAGAACCAAGTGTTGGGCCTTGGCCTCCCACCTCCCTGCCTGGTGTTCTCCATGTCACGTTTTCAGCTTCAGAAAATCCCATGACTCCTCCTCCACGGTCCTACCCCATTATTTGGCAAACCAACCTCTCACCCATGAGTTTATCCCAATTCAACTCAGTCACTCCAAAGATCTCACACACTGTGGGGCCCACATTCAAAGCCTTCCACCTTAGCTGGTGCCCCAGAGAGCCCAGGGCCTCCTCTGATGATGGAGCATTGGAACGGGCTCAGCTGGGCATTGGACAAAGTGCTCGTGGGAGGAAGGAATGCACGTGTGTGCATGTTTCTGGGTGACCCTGGCATCTCTGGGTGACTCCAGCATCTCTGGATGACTCCAGCATCTTTGGGTGAACAGTATTCTGGGTGAACAAGTTGTCTTTCTGCTGTATGTAGCCCCAGAGGATATCCAGAAGGGTATTTCCATGGAAAAAAAGGATTGCTTAATTAATCCAGTGGCTTGGTAGACCCTGGGTGGGGGTATGGGTATGGGTGTGGGGAGATGAATATAACTAATGATCAATCTGGAGGAAGTGGTGCTGAGAAGTTAGGTTTGTGAAGCATGTTACAGACATGAGCTCGTTTAAGAATCTCCACAACTGTGTCGGGGGGAATGATCATAAATATTTTTATCTTCATTTTCCAGGGAAGGAAACTGAGGCTCCAAAAATTTGTTTGCTAGGCTTCCTTCCCTTTTCTGTCCTTCCTCCCCCTCCCTCCCTCCCTCCCTCTTTCCTTTCCTTCTTTCCACAATCATCTATTGAACATCTGCCCTGGTCTATCGTTTTCCTGCATTGCCCCTGGTATACACTCAGTCTCTTATGTTCTAAATGGATCCTGAATGTTGTATTTTTCTTTCCTTTTCTTTTTGCAAAAGCCTAGAATGACTTTATACTTCCCCTATTACCTGTGGCACCGAGACCTCCCCACGCACAGACTGTTCCTCCAAGAACACTGTGAGGCCTCCAAGCTTGGAGGGGCCCAAGCCAAGAAAAGCTAAGATGGCACCTGGAAGCCCCAGGCCCAGAGCATGATCCTCCTTGGCCACATACCATGGGCTTGCCAGCATTAATGGAATCAGACAAGTCACGCCCTGTCTCTGGGTCTCAGTTTCCTAAACTATGAAGAAAGGGGGTTGGTATTCCTTCCTTGATTTTCTCATAGGCTTTTTTTAAATTGGGGCTTGCTTGTCTGGGGCTGTCCCCCACCTCCCGCTGTCAGAGCAGCTTTCACTGCTCAGGTAAGCAGGAGCCCCGTGTCTCCAGGCATACCACTTGTCCCACATTCGACCCCGTCTTTCTCCTCACCAGGTCACTCTGAAGCTATTGGAGTTGCCTTTCCTCCCCCATAATTCTTGGTTCTCCACAGTTTTGGTTCTTTCCTTTTGTTTTTATGTCTGTTTGAGGCTGGGTCTCCCTGTCTCACGCAGGCTGTCATGGCCACGCAGGGACTGACTCCAGTACTGACCTGCATGGAAGATTTAACCTGATTTGTTTTTCTGACTGGGGTCGATTCTCCTTCCCCTCTTCAGGACGCCTGAGGGCCCACACTCCCAAGGACTCACTGTACTGGAGCCGGCCTTAGTGTCTCTGCCATTTTAGAAATTGTGGAATCTTAAGAGTTGGAAAATACCTGCATGTTCATCTTGTCCATCCTTCTGCCCAATTGCAGCCATAGGACCTTTAGCACATCCTGGAATACCTCTCGTGACAAAGAGCTCATTACTTTGCCAGGTGGCCCATTTCAATGGGGGACACCTCTAATTGTTAGGGCATATGAAATGGAGACTTCTCTCTCTGTTGGAGTGGCGGGGGGGGTGTCCACCCTTTGTCCTGATCCTCCTTGGAACAGCACACAGCAAGGCCCCTTCTTTGTGAAATTCCGTTAACTATCAGAAGGCGTCTCCACCTACATCGACTCCTCTTCAGGCTGATCTTGTGTTCATTATTCCAATTTATCCTCCTGTGGCATGGCCATCAGTCCCACCAAAGCACAGGGATGCAGAAAGAGGCAAAAACCAGCCCCCGCCCTCGAGGAGCTCAATTTCCAATGCGAGAGATGATAAGCAAACAACCATGTACAAGCAAGCTATGGACAAATAGGAAATCACTAAGAGAGAAGGCAGGAGAATTGAGAGGGGCTGGGAAAGGTCTCCTATAGAACATGAGATTGTGGTGGGGGCTTGAAGGAAGCCAGGGAAGTGTTCCCTCCAGCAAGGCAGATTGAAGCTCACCTAGGTTGATCCACCAACGTTTATCAAGCCCCAGGAGGGGTGTACGAGGCATTCAGGAAGGACTAGCAACTCTGGGGGCAGGGCTTCTGAGATCTTTTCAGGGCTGCTCATCTGCCTTTGGCGTCCACCTTCACTCCACTCTCACCCGTGGCTCTGAGAAGCTGGGGCATGCTCAGTGGTAATGGGCTAAGCCAGGTTGAGGGGAATCGATGGGCCTCAAACCCATTAGTGAGTTAGGGGAATGTCTACCCCAGGCATGTAAAGATGCCCCCCAGAGGAATGGGAGGAATTTGTCCCAACAACCAAGATGGCGGCTGAAGCAGGCTCTGTGGAGCGCTCAGAGCTTGGTCAGACATGGAAGACTCCAAGGTCATCTACTGCATCCTGGCCCATCACCAGTCTTCCTGACTTTTGTCCTGCTACTGGATTTCAATGACTCTGGAAGAGCGAGGGAGGCTAACGATTTTGTGCAGCTCAGCCCCCTTCGATCCAATTCACCCACAAATCATGACATCACCCTCGATGTCCTCTTCAAAAACGAAGGACAAACAACAATTACCGACCACGTGCCAGCCGCTGCATTAGGTGCTGAGCATGTCTTCTCCACCATGAGTTCACCACTGCTGGTGCACCCAATGTGCTCCAGAGAGGCCTTTCTCACTTTCTGCTGACATTTCCAGGGTCCCTATGGAGCACTCAGACCATCCATTAACCCATAGCCCTTCAGCGTCCCCTCTAGCCCAGCCCACCTCCTCCAATCATGCCATTCCTCAGTGACACCTTAGATCTCGCTTCTTCTTCAGAGCCTCTCGTTGGTTTGATGTCAAAACCTACTCCAACCAGAGGAGCCTCTCTGGACCCTTCTGGGTGACACTCACGCTTACTCCTCCAGAGGCCATTGTGGTCCGCCACACAGTAACACTGTCAGAACCCTGGAATTAAAAATGCGGGCTTCTGAGAGGCAAGCCAGGACTCTCCCTCCCTCTTGTTTGATTCTGAGCCCACCTTCTCATCTGGATCATTTGCCCAGATGCACATCCTGATAGGCCAGACCTGTGAACAGGCCATCTCCATCTATGGTGTTATCTGGCCAATAGGCATTCTTCATCTACCTTTGCATACATCCTATAAGAGTCGGAAGCCAGCAAAGAGTCTCTGTAGAGCCACATTCGCTCCTTTAGCTATGCTTCTTTTTATAGGGTAACTCATTGGGAAGTTTGTGATCACAGAATCATAATTAAGGCCTATATCTTCTTTTCATCAAGTTCCCTTTAGTTATGGAGAAACAGTATTTTATTGTTTTTTTAAATCTGTTTCTCTGAAGTCTAGGATACCTATATGACTATATTTACCATTTCCTTCCTCTGCTATTAAAAACTCCAGTCCGTTTTTCTTCTGGTTCCCGTTGTTTCAAATCAACCTTGTTGGTTAGATTTAAATCTGAAAGGCCAGATGCCCTTTGGTTCCTCTGTCTTCTGGGAGATTCAATTAGGTGAGCAAGATATAGCTAGATATAAATATAGCCATATACATGTACACGTGTATATGTATAGATACAAATATATAGATATCACTGACCTGCCTTTAGTAGAACAAGGCTCACAGCATTAGTCTGGACAGTTCTGCATTCTTATAATTATATTGCCTTCATGACAGCTGCAGTGTCTGTTTTGGGAGAGTATCATCTATATCCTTCATCTGCATCAGCGAACTGTTTTCCACTCTCACAAAGGTGTTTCCCTCTCCTTTTATCCGCATCTCATTATTCCCTCCCATTGTGTTCCTTGCTTGACCCACAGATGTGGACTCTCTAGACAAAAATGTAGCTTGGCTTCCCATTCTATTAGAGCTCTTTATTCTGAACAAGGCATGACATAGCCTTCCACTCCTGTTTGCAATTCATAGGCTTTATCCCACTGAGTCTTTAAATGGAGTAGGTAGTTTCTTTCTCCTTTTATTCAAATTTCAGGTTCTTTCTTTACACTGGCATGCCAAAATACTCACACTTTTCTCTATGACTGTTGAGTGTCCTTGTTGTATTCCCCTGTGAATTACTGGCTGCCTCCTCTGCCGTGGCATTTTTCACCATATTGTCCTCCTTCATAGTCTGCTTTTGCGGTGTTATCTGGGAGTTTTTCTCTCCCCCTCAAATTTCAGTGCAAAGCTCTCTTGTCCAGGTCATTGACTCTCTCTTGCAAAACACATTTTTCTGCATCTTCCCAAGATGGGCTCCATTCCTTGGCAGGGGCCTATTGTTCTGGAAACGTAAGCCACGGTTCAGAAAATTAAATCTTTTTTTTTCTTTGCTCCCTGCATGACCAGATGTTCATTTCCCACATTCCCCATTCTCTTCCAAATTTCAACTACAGCTTCCAACACTATTCAACCAAAGTAGAAAAGGAAACGCCACCTAAGCCCCCAAGTCATTCAGTATCCTATCTCTAGGACTTGGGGTCACTAAGTAAACATCTCTGAATGTACCCTTTGCTCTCTCCTGAATCAAGAGAAATGGTCAGTGGGCAGTGAGCTTAGGGAGTGTCAACAGATTGTCTGGCACCTGTCCTCAGTTACACAGCTTGGGAAGAGAGAGGTGAACTTCTTGAACACCACAGTCTACCTATGGCCTCCCCCAGACTCTTCAGACTGGAACGGGGGCGGGGATGGGGGAGCGATGGCTTTGGCTTCTCATTCAGAATTCCTGAGCTACCTACTATGGAAAGATAGTTTCATATTTGGCAATAGAGCAAAATCAGAAAGTCTCTTTCTTCCTGGCTTCCTTCTTGAATTCTTTCTTTTTCTTTCCTATCTATGAACACCCAAACTTTTCTGTCAGTCAGTCAATAATCAATCAATATTAAGCACCTACTAGGTGCCAGGCTTTTTGCTAAGCACTGGGGACACAAAAAGAAGCAAAAGACAGTCCCTGCCCTCAAGGAGTTCACATCTAATGAGAGAAGATAATAAGTAGACGTGCTATACACAGGATAAAGGAGAAATAACTAAGAGGCAAAGCACTGGGATTAGGAAGGGTTGGGGGAGGCTTCATGCAGATGGTGGGATTTTAGTTAGGATTTAAAGTAAACCAGGGAGGCCCTGGAGGCAGGAGGACCTGAGTTCAAACCCGGACTCAGACACGTAACATTCACTAGCTGTGTGACTCTGGGCAAGTCACTTAACTCCAATTGCCTCGCCAAAATAAATAAAGAAAAAAAAATAAAGAAAACCAGGGAGGTCCACAGGCAGAAACAGTGGAAGACAGACAGTGTTCCAGGCATGAAGGACAATCAAAGCAGAGAGATGGAGAGTCTTGTTCATGGCACAGCCAGGAGGCCAGTGTTGCTGTATTAAAGAGTAGGAAGAGGAGGAAGGAAGTGCTTCCCAAGCCCTTCCCTTTTAAGTTTCCAGTGTGACTCATTCCTGGCCCCAAAGGCAGGGCCCACATGCCATATTAATGGCTCTCCCAGGGTCCATATTTTCTGTATCCTAAAATGTGTCTATCCTTTCATGGTTCTTCCTATAAACCAGACATCCATGCTCCTTCCTCCCCAAATTGTGAACATTGCTTATTTCTCTTTCTGCTCATTTTGTACATAAAAATAATTAATTATGGATAATTATTGAATGTTTACACACACACACACACACACACACACACACACACACACAAACACATACCCCAAGAAGAACTTACATTTTGATAGGCAATGATACTTTAACCCAAACTAATGGCTTTATAAAGGTAGAATTCTAAGTGTTAACATTGGTAATCTGGCACAATATTCTGAAGCTTGAGGACTCTCCAGGCTGGTATTTAAATACCAGCCCATGTACGCCACCACATGTGTGTATAAAAGGCAGAATCAAAATAAACTATTAACTCACAGTAGTGTAAAGTGCCAACATCCTACCACAACACTAGGTTAAAATACTCTGTGCCATTGTGGGGGAGACCCCAATACCCTTGGAATCCCAGGGCAGCAGCAAGATAGAGAGGACAATAATGGGGAATGGTGACCCTCGTCGGAAGCATAGTAACAATGAGATGAAGTCATACTTGTAGTACGTGGTCTGGGGTAACTCTCCCAATTCCCATGCCCACTGGCTAGTTGAGTCCCCAGAGTATTTGCCATGCCCTCGGAGTCTAGGAGTATCCCCAAGGGACTGGGAGGCAACTTTCTAATGTTCTCACTCAGAAGGCCTCACGAATGTGCTCACCACCATGATAATCATTGGTATCAACTAGTCAGGCAAAAGTTACTTAGCTTTCAGGAGTGGGGTGGGCATTACTTAAGGAAGCATAGTAAGAAGAGTTGGCACAAAACATCTCACCAAAGCCTGTAACGTCCTCTCTCATCACTACAGCCTCCAGAAGAAAGTGGGTTCAAGCTTAGAGCGTGTGTGCAATAGTGAGGTGACTCACAGCTCCTGGAAGTCCTTTGGTCGGAGTCTTCAAGGAGCCACCCTTAGGCATCACAGATCTTTTCTGCTGAGATCTTCATGAAGCCTTGCATCTGCATCCGTCTTCTCTTTGTCTCAAGGGACAGCCACTGCTATCAGCCAGGAACGCTGCTAGGCTGGTGATGGGGAGACAGGATGTTCTCTGGACCACCAGAGTTCTGGAGGTACTAACTCCTCTGGTGACTGGGACCAGGAGAGACCATGCCCAAGACCCTGCTCCTCCCCTTCCACAGCTCAATTCCTTCCCGAGGATTTAGCTGGAATGCTCTCTGGTCTCTTGCTTGAATCTCTGCATCCTGGCACTGGGTATTGTAGAGCCGACCCTCAGAGCATGACTCTGCCTCTTTGCCCAACCCAGACCCATTTCCTGTGAAGCGTCACTCCATTTCACTCTGTTCACAGACTCAAGGATTTTTCACACTTTGTCTAAAGTCTTGGATTAGCGGATTGAGCTCTCACCTAGATAAGATCTTAGGGTGCAGAATTTTATCTTGCTTTTAGTGGGGCGGGATAATTGATAGAATAACTCAATGACCTACCACTTCTACACATTTATTTGGTACTTTATGGTTCTGAAGCACTTTCAGCAGGAACTTGACCCTTGGGTGTACAGGGAAAGTATTACTACCTCTACTTTACACATGAGGAAACTGAGGCTCAGAGAGATGACTGGAACAAGTCCATCCAGTTAGAATGCAGACAATGAACTATTTACTGAATCCTATCAGCCTAACTCTCCTGGTTTCTGGGAGTTGAGCCGGTTTACACTTCCCGAAACCCCACATCAGTGCCTGGGCCAGCTCTGGCTGGCACCAATCAAAGCCAATGTTCCTTCTCACATGGGAGATATGTGCTCAGGATTCTGTGACAAGATGGCGAAAGATGAGAAAGCAAGGGGTGAGACAGTGCTGTTACCTGAGAAGTTAATCCCTGGCAGCTGAAATCCCACTGTCTGTTTCCCGTTTCCAGATGCAGCGACCTTAAGTGACTTAGAAGCAGGAGGCCTTGGGCAGATGAAAGGACTCCAGTGAGGTGGGGATGCAATATTTATGGTCTCAATAAAAGTTAGTTCCCTCGTGTGAAATCTGAGTAATAGGAACACAGAATTAAGGGCACTCCATTCGCTCAGCTAGCTCTAGACATTAAGGCCAAGCCAAGCTTTCATAAGAAGGAATGAGGGCATCTCATGAGTGAATACAGGAAGGGCAGCAAGTCTCTGCAGAGAATAACTTGGTAGAGTCAATAGCCCTTGTGCCTTCAACAGAATTCGAAGGAACCCCTTGGAGATGGAACATCCTAGCACGGGAAGGATATCAGATGCCTTCCGTCCAACCTCCCACCCAGTGCCTGACTCTCCTTTCCCTCATCCTTGCCCCCTTGAAGGGGCAGGGAACCTCCAGAGATGCCCTCTCTGAGGGCATTTAGGGTTACAAAGCCCCTCCTTCGTCTGCCACCATTTTAGGGGTCTGGAGTAACACAAAATAAGTCTTTTCCTTCTTGTATAGCAGCAATTAGAATCACAGTGGAGGAAAGGATTGGATTTGGAAATCTGGGTTCAAATCCTGGCTCCCACCTTAGCAGCTTTGTCACCCTGAGCGAGTCATTTGATTTCTCCATGCCTCCTAGTGGGCAAAGGAGAAGATGAGAAGAACAGGGCACTTCCTCCCTCACAGGGCTGTTACAGAAACGTAGCTTTGTTATTACGGTCTCGTGAAGGGAATTGGGTGACTGTTACATCCAAGCCTCCACTTTACAGAGGAGGAAACTGAAGCCCAGCGAGGAGAAGAGACTCATCCCAAGTCGCACAGTTAATAAGCGGAAGAGCCAAGATGTGAACCCAAGCCTTTGACTCCAGAAGCCCATGTAGTCCAAATTCCTCCAGAAAAGATTTCACGGAAGTGACCCACTCCAGGCTCTTGCCGAGTTACTCCCAGGTCAGAGCATCACTGAGACAAGGAGACTTCTCTCTGTCTTCCTCAGCATCCTGCAGATTTGCTGAGACCAGAAACCTGCCCTGCCTCTCTGGCCCGTCTGTCCGGGGCGCTCAATGCCTCCACCCACTCGCTCTTTCAGGTAGGCCCTCCCCCAGCCAGCCCACACTTCATTTCACTCTCTACCCCCGGGCCATCTTCTTCCCCACCTCCTCAGCCAGCTTGCTGACTGGCGTGTCCCCCCACCCACAAACTCTCCTCTTCAGTTTGAAGCCATGATTAAACAAACTACTCTCTGGTAAAGCCTGGGTCCACCTACTCTCCTCTGGCCCACCCACCCTCCAAAGTGGACCAAAGTGCCTCTCGGCCACCATTCCCTGTGGGTTGTTTCCTGCATTAGAATGCAAGCTTCTGGCGGGCAGCGACTCTCTGCTTTTGCATTTGCATTCCTAGCTCTTAACTTGGTGTTTGGCATGTTTATTGTTGTTGTCCAGCCAGTTTTGTTTCAGTCATGTCCAACTGTTCGTGACCCCACTTGGGGTTTTCTTGGCAAAGATACCGGACTGGTTGCCATTTCCTTCTCCAGCTCATTTTACAGATGAGGAAAGTGAGGCAAACAGGGTGACGTGACTTGCCCAGGGTCACTCAGCTAGTAAGTGTCCAGGGCCAGATTTGAACTCAGGAAGGTGAGTCTTCCTGCCTCCAGGCCTGGTGCTCCGTGCACCATGGCGCCCCCTAGCTGCCCTGTATTTGGTATGTAGTAAAAGCTTGTTTTTCATCTATCTGTATTCATGAAAGGACCTGAGCTAAGGTGAACGTCTGTCCTACTTCACCAGAACGATGGCCCTCAGATCCTCCACGTTCTTTCTGTCCCAGACATCATTGTGCACAGACTTCTTTCTACCTGTTGCTTTTATATCAACCATAATTCCCCTTGTGTCCTTCTCCTTCTTCCCTCCCAGATAGCCAGCCCTTATAACAATTCTTAAAAGAAAAAGATGATGAGGAAAGAGTCAGCAAAATCCATCAACACCCTGAACACATGTTACACTCTATGCTGTGCTTTACAGCCACGGACCACCCCACCCCGCCCTCTGCCAAGAAGCCTCTCTTCTCTGGGCCCAGCTTGGTCGGTCCTTGTAATTCTGCAGCTGCCAGTTTCCAGTTTTTTGTCATTGTTTTCCTTCTTATGGACACTGCTGCGGTCATTGTGTGTGCTGTTTTCTTGGCTCTGTGGACTTCTTTCTGCATCAGTTCATATAGATCTTCCCAGGCTTCTCTAGGTGCTCATCACATTCCTCACTTCTTACAGCAGAGTAAGATTCCATTACATTCATGTGCTACAATTTGTTCAGCCAGCCCCCAACCAATGGACATTCACTTAGTTTCCAATTTGGTACCCCCACAAAAAGTTCTCCAATACATATTTTGGGAGTATACAGGGACTTTCATCTTACCAATCACCTCCTTGAGGTATATGCCTAGCAGTCTGCCCTGAATATCTTAATTATTTAAACCTGATCAGCTGGACTCCCAAATCATACATCCCAACAATGCGCTGCAACCAAATATCCAGGGGGAAAGAGAAGGGTTGGCTCAGGGGGTTTTTAATTTGCCCTCCCGGCTTTTAAAGGTGTCTCTGCATGTGTTAATACCTTCCAGTGAAGCATGGCATCTCTTTCTGTTGCATCTCTAAGTCCCGTAGGATGAGCATAAGGTTTCTGCCAATGAATTCATTGTAATGGAATGTCAATTCTCCTACACTGAAATCATGGAGTTTCCCATAATATTTACTTGGTCAACACCATCATTGTCATTTTCCTCTTCCTCCTCTTCCTCATCATCATTACCACCACTACCACCATCATCATTAACATCATTATATTACTCTAATACTTCAAGAATCTTTGCTTTTGTTGGTGTGGCCAGTCACCTCACCATTATAGATTACACCCCCTCTATAACTTGGTCGATAGTCTTCCAGAATTACTGTGGCCAAAACATCGTTCACCTTGGGGTCAACCTGTTGCTAAGCCTCCCTTAACTCAGCTAGGCTGTCCCTAGGAGAACAGACACACAGGAGACCACCAGACCCATCCCTGGTACCACCTGCCAGAGCTTGGGTTCTGCTGCCCCAGAGGACCCAGGATTGCCTCTTTGATAGGATGAAGTATCAGAAGTGAGCTTTAGTGAAGGATTCATATCCTTCTCCTTATTACAACATCATAGGCTCAGACCTAGAAAGGACCTTAAAGGCCAACCCCTTCCTTTTACAGATGAGAAAACTGAGGCCCAGACAGGGGATCATATGGCCGGTAGGGAGCAGAGGCAGAATTGGAGTTCAAGTTCTCCATCCCTAAATCTGGTGTTCTTCAGTTGATAAATTCAAGGAGAAGATGAGAATTCAGCCAGCCTCAAAGCATATGTCAGAAGAGAAGGGACGAGCTCTTTCCAGGCCAGAGAACAAAGAGAATTAAGGCATTCATCTGGAAGCAGGAATGTTTGTCCAGTTTTGGGAAGATGTGTAGTTCCAACTGGGCAGAAACGGGGATTTCCTATCAGGGACAGTGGAGACACAGGGCTGGCAAGATTGAGGCCAGACTGTGATAGGTCCAGAGTGCTAGGGGAAGACTTTGGGCTCTATTGTGCATGATCAGTGAGCCATTGAAAGTTTGGGGTAGGAGAGGGTCCACATAAGTAAGTACTTGAGATATACTGCCAGAAAGAAGCATGGAGCATGCCCATGAAGGATCTCCAGGCAGACTGTCTGGTGAGTGGGGGTTAGTACATGACCACAGCCAGGGCAGCAGAGCCAAAGGCCCAGGGAGCAGCTGTCTGGACAGCACCCACAACAACAGAGCCGAGACTTCACTACATGAAGGTGTAGATAACAACGGTCAGAAATGGAATATCGAGGCCAGTGTCTGAGATTGTCAAGTTATACTGCTGCAGAGAGATGGTATACATGAAGGAAAAGAAGACAGCCCCTGCTGAGCTCTCTTCTCACTTGGAGCAGTGGGACCGCCAGGCTGCTCCTCACTGTCTTCCGGCTTTGTATCTAACCCTGCTTTTAACCCCAGGGTAGTCTAGCTCCCTGGGCTGCCATGTGAGCTACCTGAGGTTTTGGACACTGAGAAAGGGGAGGGCTTGACCTAGGACAACTCTCTGCCACAAGACCTAAAACAGCTCTGCTGACTCCTTCCCTCGTCCCTTCCCCTCTTTCCCTTGGCCGGCTCAGCTCCCAGCCGTACCCTCTCCCTCTAAGGTGTAAGAAATAATCGTATCTCCAGGAAGGCATGGACTGACTTATTTAATCATTCTATTTTCCACAGGACCTAGTCACTCCCTGCAGGGCGGGGTCTGGTAAACAAGATTTGTCAGGATGCCATGAACCACACTCTCAAGAAGGCCTGGGTTCAGTTCCTGGCTCAGATGAGACACTCAGCGAGTCTCTAGCTCTTGGAATTTCACTTTCCAACCCTATAGAGCTGGGCTAATGATACTTGTAATATTTGTGGTACCTCGCCCACAACATTGTTGTGAGGAAAATGCTTTAGAAAAGTGAGTTCTGATCAGTAATTGCCGAGTGACCACGGGTCAATTTTCTAACTTTCTCCATCTCTAAAAAGGGGTTAGTATCGATAGCTCCTGCCTCCCCAGGCTGACGTGGGGACCGTGCGTAGGTGGCCCTTCGTAAATTACTGTCCTTCTTGATAACTCTATGTGGAAAGTGAAGTGGAAGGTCACGTGGGCCTGGGGAAGGGGGTGGGAAGGCCACTTGGAATGGAAGCCAGAAGGGTTGTGTGGCCCATTCTTGCTTGAATTTCTCTTTCAGAATCTCTATTTCCCAAATTGTCCCCGTCTTATCCTGCCAACTCCCTTGCATTTATTTTGGTTGATCCCCCTCATATTTATTCTGTATGTCCTTAGCACTTGTCCTCCACTTGCATGTAAGCGTCTGGCGAGTAGGGCCTGTTTCATCCCTGTACTTGTTTCCCCAACACCCAACATGGTGCCTGGCACAGGGTAGGCACTTTATACACGCTTGCCACTGACTCATTTCAAAAGCAGACCAGGCCTTCCTTCCTCGGCAGCACCCGGACCGCAGTTTTCCCAGTCAGCCTGCTCTGGGGGGCTCCCTTATGCTGTCAGGTTCAATTTTACTGTGGCCCTCATAGCCTCAATTCTGATGCAACAGTCATTGATTTGGGGCCTACTATGTGCCAGGCTCCATGCTATGCCTAGTCCCTGCTTTTCAAGGATTCTATCCAGCAAAACAACATCTACCAGACAAATCGAGACAAGCCAGAAGGTGATGGGGCAAAGGAGACTGCCAGAGGAAAGGTTCTAGGTCAATTAGAGGGACACATCAGCTGTGAGAAGCCAGATGAGGAGGATGAGGAGGCCCGGGGCTGTGCCTTCAAGAAGGAGGGGCAGAGATGAGGAGGGGAGATCTCCTAGGGCTGGGTGGAGTGTGTCGAGCCTGGGGAGCGGTCAGAACTCGGCCCTTCCCCCTAACAGAGCAGCTCCGATGGGAGACTAGGGCCTGGGCTCAGGCCTACTGCTGGGGATGGGAGGGAACCCTCTAGGCCCATCCTGTACAGAAATCTTCCCTCTGTTCATTATTTCCTGTTTATCCGGTAGACAGCTTGCCTTGTGTTTATTTGCCTGCATGCTATCTCTCCCATTAGATCCTTAGCTCCCTGAGGATGGGCACTGTCTTTTGCTTCTTCCTGTATCCCCAGCACTTAGCACAGTGCCTGGCACATAGTAGGTGCTTAATAAATATTTATCGATAGATTGATAATCCTTTCCCTCACATCCCACCATAGAAGCCAGATCGTTCCCCTAGAGAACATAAAGCTACAAAGACAGAGATCCTTGGGCCTTTGCTCAGAGGCCCTGGAGACAGCTTCAGGAGAGGTTGGGCTTAGAGATAGGACCCTAAGGCCTTAAGGTATCCTCGGCACAGGCCACACTCTCTGGGACACATAAGACATCAGAGAAAACAGCCATCCAGGGAGGGCAGTGTAGTGCTTCAATCAGAAGGCCTGGATTCAAGGTTTGACCCTCAGAGATCACCGAGACACAACCCTGCCGTCTTCCCCATTTAGAACCTTAGTCTCCAGGAAGTCGCGTGACTTGCCCAAGGTCACACAGCTTTAGTAGGGGACCAGAGTGAGATGTGAACCCAGGACCTCTGACTCCAAAGCTAGGGCTCTTTCCTCTGTACCACAGTAGTTCTTTTATCTGTAAAACAGAGGACCAGAATCTTTTCCCTGCCTTGCCCTCGTGGTCTTTGGGAAAATCAAACATACTTGAAAGTATGTTGAATCTACACAGGTCACATACTGGCAAAAAAAAAAAATTCTCAGGGAGCAAGAATGTCACCCCCAGCATTATGTGCTTTGCTGGGCTTGGGTACTCTAGCCATGAAAAGGGGAAATGAACAAGAGAACCCCCTTGGTGGACTCCATCATTTTATTCCTCTTTAATAGGGATTGGGAAATCCGGTGGTATTTGGGGGTTTGGCAAATAGCTCGGTTGGTTTCTCAGTGTGTGCTATTTGGCCAAACCCGTAATACCCCGTGGGCGGTCAGGTTTCCCTTTGCTTCTCGACCTGCATCATCTATTTTCAGGAAAACCAAACATGGAGAGCTTTGAATATCTGCGTTTGGGACACGAGAGGTGCTTGATAGATGCCTCTTGAATGGAACGGAATTTTCATTTGCCTCCACCCCAGCAGGACATCTGCTCCTGGAAGGCCTGAAAGGGGGGAGCATCTTGTCTTCTGACGTGGCAGTGCACATGTGACAAATGTGTTGTCATCATCATAGATAATCATGTAGCACATTCAGCTGGGTGACCCTGGGCAAGTCAACATCTCCATTTCTGTACCAGGAAAATGGGGGGATAGTGGACCAGAAGACCTTTCAGGTCCCTTGTAAGCTCTCTTCTCCCCTTTTCCTCACCTCCCATCACTCTCCTCTCCTCCTTCACCCCATCTCCCATGGTGAGGTGGCTTTACTCCTCACCCAGGCCAACCCCCTACCTCTTCAAACGATGCCCTTCCATCCCTTCTCTTTGAACACATAGCGCCCTCTGTCATCCCCACTCTCTCATTTATTTTCAATATCTCTCTGTCCATGGCTCATTCCCCACTGTCTTCAAACATGGCCATATCTCACCTATCCTGAAAAAACCCTCATGATCTCTCCGTTTAGGTGAAGTATCATCCCATGTCTTTTCTGCCCTTTGTGGCTAAATTCCTCAAGGCTTAGAGGTAAAAGACAGAATATTAGCAACAAAGAGCAGAATGCTGGGGAATGTGAGGTCAGTCTGGGGGACTTTTAGCACCAGGCAAAGATTCTGTGTCTTATCTTGGAGATAAGAGGGAACCTCTGAAGCTGCTGGAGCAGAGGGGGGAGGGGGTCGGCTCCAGGCTTGCAAAATGGACGTTCAGCAGCTGTGTGGAAGGGAGACCAGAGGGCACAGAGTCCAGAGGCAGGGAGTCCAGCTTAGAGGGAGACCTGGTAGACCAAGTGAGGAGTGATGAGGGAAAGGAAGAAAGAAAGGAAGAGAGGAAGGGAGGGAGGGAGAGAGAAAGGAAGGAAGAAGGAAGAAAGGAAGGAAGGAAGGAAAGAAAAGAAGGAAGGAAGGAAGAAAAGGAGGGAAGGAAAAGAAAGAAGAAAGGAAGGAAAAGAAAGAATGAAGGAAGAAAGGGAGGGAGGGAGGAAGGAGGAATAAAAAGAAGGAAGGAAAAGAAGGAAGGAAGAAAGAAAAAGAAGGAAAGAAAAGAAGGAAATAAGGAAGGAATGGAGGGAGGGAAGGAGGAAGGAAGGAAGGAAGAGAGGGAAGGAAGAGAGGGAGGAAATAAGGAAGGAAGGAAAGAAAGAACAGGAGGAAGGGAGGGAGGAAGAAGGAAGGGGGGAGGGAGGAAGGAAGAGAGGGAAGGAGGAAGGGGGGGAGAGAGAGAGAGAGAGAGAGAGAGAGAGAGAGAGAGAGAGAGAGAGAGAGAGATTGAGAGATTTGTTAAGTACCAACTATGTGCCAGGCAATGTGTTAAGGGCTGGAGATACAAACACAAAAGTGGAAAAGTGCTGCCCTCCTGCAGCTTCCATTCTAATAGAGACAATACCTAGGGAGGAGATAATGGCCAGCCTCCAAGCCTTCTCCCTTAGAGAGGCCCTGAATGATCAGCTCACTTTGGCTCCCTCTCCTGGATGGCACCTACCAGGTATTTATTAATGGGCTACCTGGGCATGAAAGAAGATGAACAGGTCTTGCCTCCTCTTCCCAGTGGCTTAGAAATGAGATGCTTTGTCCTGGGGGTGTTTCTGAGTAAATATTTTAAAGTAAATTGAATTATGCAATAAAACCTTCTCCGCATCCCTCGCCGGTGCAAAACAAAATCATGTCTGTCCAACACCTTTGTTCCTTGTTCAGCTTACCATCTGATTAACTCCCTTCCTCCCAATAGCAATGCATCTGTACGCCCACACTCTGCAGTATTGTGGCAGGGAGCCCTTGTCTGCAGACAATATGCCCCCATCTTCCCTGAAATTGTCAGCACAGAGCAAGGGTGAGGCTCTTCAGCCTGATTTATGGGATCCTGGAGATGGTTTCACCATCAGAGAATTCCATTAGGTCCTGGCTCCTTCCAAACTGAGCATCCTCAGCCCATCCACCTCTCCTCCAGCATGGCACTGTTTGGTTGTGAGCCTGAAAGTGGGCACTGGCCCGGTCATCCATTCCTCATTCACCAAATCAAATCAGTTCTAATCAAGTATTTATTAATCTCCTACTATTTGCCAGCTACTGTGCTGGGTGCCGGCTGTTCTGGGAGCCACAAAGTTTAGATGAGACACATCTTCCTTCCTTCAGAGGGCTTACAGTCTAGTAAAGAGATAACACCTCTACTAACTATGATTCAAAGTAGGGCTATAGATCTAGGGGTGAATGGCAGCTCTGAAGCCCATCTCCTTCTGCCCCTGCATTGCACAGGTAAAGAAACTAGTCACCTGCCCAAGGTTACATGGTTGGTAACTGTGAGGGCTCTAGGTCTGGAGCTGATGGGGCTCCAGCGAGGAATGAGGAATCGAGGCCCAAAGAGGAGTGGTCACTCACCCAGAGTCACACAAGTGGAAAGTGTAGCTTAGAAATGGCAAATGCATCTGAGAGTTGAAAACAAACTTACGTGTGAGATTTGGGCTGGGGTGTAGCAGGAGCTGAAGGTCCTTACTAACTGAGGAATCAGAGTAGACTTCCTGGAGGAGGTGGCATTTGAGTTACCTTTTAAAAATTGGGTGGAAATTCAGCGCTTGACCCTTTGAACTGGGTACTCTATTACAGAACTTAGATTCCAAGGAAGCCATTGATAGGAAGAAAATCGCCACATACACCAAAATATTCTTAACAGTACTTTTTTGTGATAACAAAGAACCAGAAATAAGCTAGCTGCACCATCGTTTGGGGAATGGCTCAACAAATTGTGGTGAATGAATGTAAAGGAATATTACTCTTCTTCAAGACCTGAAGCAGGCGATGAATCCAGAGAGGTCAGGAAAGAGCTACATGAACTGATGCAGGTGATTAATCTGGAGAAGTCTGGG
>NW_020944037.1:576886-578524 GCF_900497805.2 Vombatus ursinus
GAGAAGTCTGGGAAGAGCTACATGAACTGATGCCGGTGATTAATCCGGAGAAGTCCGGGAAGAGCTACATGAACTGATGCAGTGAAATCAGCAAAGTCAAGAAAAAAGAGAGACAAGGATGACAGCTGTGGATGGGGAACCACCACTCACCAAAAAATCAAATGAGGCTTGCAAAATTACACAGAACAAATAGGGTTCGAAAGAGGAGGTGAGAGGCTACTTTTAGATGGCCCCTGTGCAGAGGTGGGAAGTCCTGACGCGTTAGACGTCACAGATTTTCAGACCTTTTCAATGTATTTATCAGTCGTGCTGATTTGTTTCCTCTTCTCTCTCTTTGTCTTAGCATATTATTTGTTACATGGGATGGCTCCCTGGGAGAGGAAGGGAAAGGATACTGGAGGACATTATGGTGATGTAAAAGAAAGAAATCAATAAAAATGGCTTTTAAAAAATTAGGAGGTAGATCTGATGCCAGAGCTGAGCCTTGAGGGTTTTAAGAGGGAGAGTGACTCCCACAGGCATGGCACCTCTCACAGAGCACCATTGATGAGAAGCATGTTGCGCCTCTCTGAATTGAGTCCAATTTTGTTCTACCTATGGACATTTATTAAGCATTTACAATATGGCGGCCCATAAAAGGCACAGAGGGTCCAAGGCCACGCAGGAAGCAAGCCCCCCTCTGTTGGTCCCACACATTTGTCCTCAACAAGAGGTTTGCTTAGACAACGCTGGGAGAGCTGGGATTGTGCTTGGGGATCCCAGAGCCCTCTGCTGGGAGGCTGCCTCACAGGCCTGTCTTCCCCAGCTCTCCAGAGCAGCCTCCCGCCTTTCTGAGCCCCCTTTGGCATCGGGGGCCCTTTTTTCAGAGAGCATTTCAAGAGGCCTCCAGCTACAGGGTGAAAGGATCACAAATTCACAGACTGAGAGCTGGAAGGCCAATGAGGCCATCTCGTCCAGCCCCCTTAATTTACCAAGGAGGAAACTGAGGCCCAGGAAGCTGCCCAAGGTGACCCTGGCAGTGAGCGCTGGAGCCAGGCCCCACCCAAGTCCTCTGAGTCTTCATCCTGTGGATGAACCCCTGGATGTGGGTCTGGCTTCTGCTCGGGGCCTCCCTGCGCTTCCCGGTCCACCTTGTAAGCTAAAGGGCTTTCACTAGCTGACCTCTCCGGTCTCCTCGGGCTCTGGCCCCCCACAGTCAGAGGCTTTAGCAGATCTCTCTTTGCTCCCAAGTTCCAAGAAGCACAGATCCCGGGACACCAAGGTCACTGCACTTGGCTCTGCTGGGGGACGCCTGCGGGTCCTCGGGAATCCATGTGATACCAGCTGGCAGCCTGGCCTGTTTGTACCAGACAAGTATCAGTGTCAGAAAAGCCACCCCCGCACTCGGCCGGCCCCTACCTCCCTTGGCAGCCTGGGCGCCTGGCCCTCGGGTGAGTCCAAGAACAAAGTGGACCCTATAACTGTCTTTCCCAGAAGAGGCTAATCAGGCCAGGGGGAGGGAGGAGGGAGGGAGGCAGCCGTCGGGCTGCAGCCTAGCCACCGTCTCTCCCCGTGTCCTTTCTTCCCAGCTGGCCTAGAATCCCCCCTCCCTACACACACACACACACACACACACACACACACACACACACACACACA
>NW_020944037.1:578534-608126 GCF_900497805.2 Vombatus ursinus
CACACACACACACACACACACACACACACACACACACACACACACACGCACACACCCCTAGGTCTTTAGAGGCTCTTTCCTTCAGAAGGCCTTAACAAAAGAGTCCTCTGCAGTCAAAGGATCTGGGTTCAAATCCCACCTGTGTTCCTGATGCTTCCTAACTGTATGACCATGAGCAAGTCCTTTCCCCACTCTGGGCCTCAGTTTCCTCATCTGTAAAATGAGGAAGTAGGACTAGGGGGCCCTGAGGTTCCCCTCAGCTCTAAGTCTCTGAGTCTCAAATCCCCCATCAGGACTGTGAATGACTTTGCATTTACTGGATGTGCCCTCTACCCCAGTCAGGGGATGAGAAGCTCATTTTCCTGAGGGTCCCCAGACATACCCCACTGATGACTCAGTTCTCTGGATTGCTCCACTCTGCCCCCTCACTTGTCCCTGACAGCTCCTCTCCCCCCCCCCCCCCGCCCCCCCCCCCCCCCAGCTCCCCTCCCCCTCTAGTTCCCCTCTCTGGTCTTTCCCCTTCAGGCCTAAGCTTCTGGAGGCAGGGCATTTTTTGTTTGCTCATATGTGTATCTTCAGGGCTTAGCACTGTACCTGGCACACCGTAAGAGCTTAATAAATACTATATTATCTACCCATCGCCAAAACAGAGTTTCTCTGTCTCTCTCTCTGTGTCTCTGTCTATATCTTTCTTTCTCTGTCTCTGTCTGTCTCTCTGTGTGTCTCTGTGTATATCTCCTCTCCTCTCCTTTCCTCTCTGTCTCTGTCTCTCTGTCTCTCTCTGTCTCTGTCTCTCTGTCTCTCTCTCTCTCTCTGCCTTTCTATCTCATCTATATATGAAGTGAGGTTCATCCAGTGTCATAGACCATGGTCTCCACTTTCTCCAACTTGACTTGGGAACTTTCTGGTTGCCCCAAGACCCCCGCCACCCACCTGGCAGAGGTTTCCATAAGCCTAGGGGCAGTCAGTCCTGGTCAAAGATGTCCTTTCTGGGCACCAACATTTCTTTTTCTGACTCGCTTTGCTTCCAGGCCAATGAGCCCTACCCATTCTCCTGGAGCTGTGTTTCCCAGACGTCCCCTCTCCAGTCCCCTTTTGGCCGTCCTCTGCCTTCATCCTTTATCTTCTCCCCTGCACTTTGCCAGGAATGCCTTGGCTTTCCTTCACAGCATTTTATCATCCTCTGATGGATGACGTCCAAATTTTCTCCTGGCCCAGGCCTGCATCCCAAACAGCCCTTCAGACTTCTCCCTGCCTGGAGATTCAGGGCCACTTCAGACTGATGATGACAAATAGTATGGCCTCATCCCTCCAGCCCAAAGAGGGGGCTCGGTCTCCCTGGACCCAATGGGAAGTTGGGTACCTTCCCTAGGAGGACTCAGGCAGACCACGCCCCACTCTGTGCCTCAGTCTCTTCATTTTTAAAAGGGAGGAGGGACATTAACTGTACCTCCCTCCAAAAGTCCTTCCACGTCCTAATCTGGACTGACCCCATTTATGGATATTTGTGTTTTTTAACTTTCTTTCTCCTGAAGCCACAGGGTTGATTCCAAATCAAAGGATATTTATGCCCTTGTCTAGGGAGAGAGGTGGTAAAGACGACTTGGGTCCTGTTCTCTTGGGGAGGTGTGAACACCTCTCTGATTGAGCCAAGAAGGAAATAAAGACGTTGCCTGAATCAACAAATTAGCCACATCTCTGAGGATATTGAGCAGTTAAGCCTTTGACAAATGTCAGAGTTTGAGAGCTCAAGATTTGGATATGGTGCAAGCCAGGAGGTGCTTTTGGAGAAGATTAGAGGGATTTGACTTTCCCCCTTCCCCAGCCTTGTGGCTCCGAAAGGAAGCTACTAGACAGGTCAAAATTATTACATAGACAGATAGATGGATCAATAGATGGATGAATGGATGGATGGATGGATGGATGGATGGATGGATGGATGGATGATTTATTAATTATTAAGTGCTTACTATGTGCCAGGCACTGTGCTAAGCACTGGGGATGGAAGTTCAACAAGGCAATCTCTACCTTCAAGGAGTTTACATTCTAATTGGTCAAGACAGCACATAAAAGAGAACTATAGAACTATAAATTGAGAGAGCAGGTATTCTTAGGGTCAAGGCAATTGGTGAGGAGAAGAGAAGTCCAGAGAGTGAGTTGAGTACATAGTGAATTGATCGAGGTTGGGGCCCCTCCTACAATGGTGGTCTGGGGTGACGAGAGTAGGGCCTCAGGGTGGAGGTTTCTCTAACATGGCAAGGCAGCTGGTGAAGAAGTGGAGAGAGAGAGAAGAGTCAGGAGTGAGGAACAGGAAACAGCAACACAATCTGTATAGACAAATGTACAGAGAAACAGTCACTCAGGGACGGAAGCAGCTTCAAGGAGCACGACCCTGGGTAGCAGAGAAGAAAGTCAGACCGCTGAGAGGAGCAAGCCCTGGGAGTTTAGCTGAGCAAGCTGCCCAACAGAGATGCTCTGACCAAGTGGAAGGCTCTGCAAAGAGAAAAATGACTTCCATGCCCTACAGTACCAGGAGGTACTTGATAAAATTATCATTGGCATACTTGTACCCTGCAAATATGTCTCTCCACTATTATACTCAAGTTTGAGCTCACTCTACCAACAGACACTGTGTATATCCCTGAGGTTGACAGGGAGAATGTGACTGTTTTTTACTATTCCATCTTAGTAAATGCCTTTTCTAAGACATGGTTGAATCTATTGGCTGATTGTTAATGGGAAGCACACTGGAGGGGGCTCATGAGTATTAAGAGTGCAGATTTGAAGGGTTAGCCTTATTCGGGCCTTTGATCCATAGCAGTGAGAGAGCTCAGCTCCCTCAGGAGGTACGAGTTCAGATTGTGCCCCTGATACTAATTAGTTGTGTGACCGCATGCAATTCCCTCCACCTCTTGTAGTCAGCGTGCTCACCTATGTCATGAGGCTGTGGGAGTCCCGTTCTGACCTTCAGACATTTCACCCTCTCCACTGGGAGACCATGGAGACGCTGCCTTAGGAGCTGCCAGTCTGCTTCAGAAGATGGCATAATCTTGACCTGCCCGGAGGATTCTGAGGGGGAGGGGGTGGCAAACCAGGCTGGGGGAACTGTGGAGAAGGGCACTTGTGGGCTGATTTTCACAGAGATGTGGAAGATAAGGAACCAGCCCCAGAGCAGTGTTTGTAGAGCTCTTGCTAGACTGACATAAACTATTGTTACTATCATTCCTTCCCTTTATGTTAGGGAACTGGGGTTCAGAGAGCCAAAAAGGGGGACTTTCCAAGGCCCCCATACTCAAGTTAATTCAACAAATGGTGCATTTCAAGTTAACCAGCACTTACAATACCACATGACAAATGCTGTCTAGGAGGTGGCAGGCTCCAAGAGCAACATAAAACCATCGCTGCCCTCAGGGAGCTTCCATCACACTGGCACCAGCAAGCGGGTGAGGCCTGTTTAGAAAAAACGGGAGTTGGGTGAAGAACGTCAGTAAGTCAGTGAACAGACATTTGTGGACGGAGCAGCCCCTGCCCTCAAGGGGCTCCTAATGTAACGGGAGCGAGAACGTGTGATTGACGGTCCATTCAGGACCAGGAACTGGCCAGGCCTCCTGCTAAAGTGGGATCGGAGCTGAATCTCAGAGAAGCCAGGGAAGGGGCAGAGGATGGTGGGTCCCAGGGACGGCTCTGGATTGAGGCCAAGGCCCAGTCTGGAGTGGCCTCGGGGCCCGGTCGGGGGGTGGCAGGAACACACAGCTGCAGAAGCAGCAGGCTGACAGAGCTGCACCTGGGGACCACTCAGGCACAGAGCCTTGAAGAGCAGAGGGAAGGCAGATCCTGCCTTTCCCTGGCACTATGAGTCACGCGGGCTGTGCGCTCTGGGTTAGGAGGATGTCCTCACTTCCTGAACACCCCAGGGGTTTTCCTCTTGCTAGAGGCTCCTACTCAGAGTCACCCAAGAAGTCTGGAGGACTGAATATATACCCCTGAGCAGATGGAGGCTCACCAGAGGGCAGGCCACTCAACTCTCCAACAGCCCTTGCTGGGGTGGAGGAAAAGCCTAGGGAATCACCATAGAGGTCCATGGTGGAGAGCCCAAGCCTATCGCCGAGGGAAGAGGAGGCAGCTTAGCTATTCATGGACCACAGGGCCACTCCTTTGTATGTTCTGTTTTCTGTTGAGTGCGATCAAACCTGAGCCTCTGCCCGTGTCCCACTAGCCTGAATATCTGCCTGGGAAGGGAGGGTCCTTTAACATTTTTGTGAAGAGCCAGATAAGAAGCAAATTCTCACATTCCTGGGTGACAAGAGTCAAAAAGGTGACAGAGAAGCATACAAATTGAACCCCCTCTGTGTGAGATGAGGACTGCTTTTCTGTGGTCTGCTTCATGCGTGTGGATAGACATTCGTTATACACACACACACACACACACACACGCACACACACACGCACACATATTCCTTTTGCAATGCGCCATCTGGCATCTGTGTTTTAGTGGAAGATTATATATAGATACATGTATATATGTATGAATATATGCACCTATATATAATGTGTGTATATATTTAAATGAATTAAGAAAAACACATCATTTCTTTTAAGTCTTGAGAGAGAAAAAAAGATAGACCTGCAGACCATATGGACTCTATTTTTTTCTGGAGTAATCCATCATGGAAAATAATGTGTCACAGAAAACACATAAAAAGATTATTTCCGGACTTTCCAAATGACTGTTTTGAGAGAAGGATGGGGGTGGGCATATCACCTGAAGACCTGCTAAGACACCTAAGAGTCTGATTTTCCAAATCTGACTGCGCTGGTTCGGGAAGGAGGCCCACACTGAGCAGAACGGGCCGTCTGGAATGCAGCTGAGAGGAGAAGACAAGCCTCTGCCTCCCAGAGGGATCAGCGTCCTGTCTGTCCAGAGGAAGGGAAAGCGGGGAGCCTTCCGTGGCCCTCTGCCAGCTTTTACAGAATGGTGGTTCTTTGTTTCAGAGAGAGGAGAGACTGGGAAACTACTTTTCCCTCTAATTCTTTCCATAAATCTCCTGCAGACGTTTAAATCATTAGCAATCCAGAGCCAACTTAACGGAGAGGGAAGAGGGAAGATGTCATGGGCATGGTGACCACCCAGGGAGGTATGTGCACCATAAATAGGGCAGACCTCACCAGGCCCCTTGTTCACTCTTCCTTCCATCTCTAGGTTCCTTTCAGGCACCCACTGCTCTCCTGGGAGTCCCCTCCTCCCTGTCAAGAGGGAGACGATCCATTAAATGATCCAAGTAGTTTAATGGTGCACCCCCTTTGGAATATTTGCATTTTAAAAAAGGACAGGGTGACTCTTGGCCCCAAGGGGGGACCCCCAAGGTGGCATAGTACCTGAGTAAAGGAGATGCCTTTGGGCACTGGGCTTCCAGAAAGTCACAGATCATACCTGAAAGGTAACCAGAACCCTCTTCTTCTTCCTAACTATCCCTAGCCCCTACAGGTGAACACTTCCATTGACTGAACACAGCCAAGCAGAAGGAAGAAAATGGTGAGACGGAAAAGCAGCCCTTAGAGATCTGGAGCCCAGCCTGTAGAAGAGTGTTGGGCTATAACATAATCCTCATAAGTTGTACCTCTCTTTTCTCATCTGGAAAATGAGCTAGTTGAACCAGCTGACCACAGGAAACCTTCCTTGAAGGGACCCATTGAGCCTTCAGTGGGGAAGACAGGAGATCCCAGGGGACAACAAAAGGCCCCGGAACTCCAGATGGGGTCCAGGGCAAATGAGAAACCACTGACCAGGAGCAGTTGTGATGAGAGGATTGTGGGACGATAGTAGTAACTGGCATTTCCATGGTTCTTTAGGATTTGCAAAGTGCTTTATCTACATTTGAGCAACAACCCTGGGAGCCTTATAACTGCTATGCCTGGTACAAGGGGATTGAGGCTCTCCCAGAGAGGTCAAGGGCTTTGCTCAGAGTCACACAGCTGGTAAATGTCAGGAGAAGGAGGATTGAAAGCCAGGTCTTCCTGACTCCAAGGCTAACATGCTCTCCCCAACATCTTACTGCCTTTATACGGAGGAAGTCTAGAAGTATTTCATGAGCCTGAAGAAACCAGCTCCTGAGGAAAAGTCAAAAATTCTCTTCCTCCATTGATTAATCCCACTCTAGGACTTCCATCTCACAAATAGTCACCACTTTATGACCTTAGGAGACTGTCTCTGGGAGTGGCCACAAATCCATCCCTCTGTGACCACTGCGTCACTGATGAACCTCCAGGTACGTAGTGGGGTTGGTCCTTTCTTTCCCAGGCGCAGACATGGAGTGTCTCCAGCTTGGCAAGGTCTAGCAGAACTTGGGGTCCACTGGCAAAGCCTCTAAGAACTGAGGCCATTTGTTGTGGAGGAAACAACATCGGCATGATTGCATTGAATTGGGGCCCAGGAGATCCAGTGAGCTCTTTGAGTTTCCTCCTCTTTAAAAAGAGGAATATTGGATGAGATGGTATGATATTCCAGGCTTCTCTATTGGTGAATAAATATGACACTCTAGCTCAAGGGTTCTGAACCGAGGGTCTATGAACTTTTAAAATATACATTTTGAAAACTATTTCAATATAATTGGTTTCCTTTGTCATCCTATGTCTTCTTTCTTAAGTGTTTAAAAAATCTGATTCAGAGAAGGGGCTTCACCAGAATGACTGCTGTCAATGAAGTCATGACATGAGAAATAGGAGCCACTGGTCTGGAGTTCATTGAGTGTTAGAGCAGCTGGGAAGAAGCTTAAAGCTTCATCCAACATGGTGCCTGTTGGGAAAATGGAAACAGGTGAAGGCAAGATGGGGGAGTTAATCAGACTTTGACTCTACCTAGAGCGTTTCTAATCTATGATTTTCTAACATAAAGTCTGATCAGCAGAGAGCTGAGAGAGAGAAATAAGTGAATGGGAAGCTGGACTGACAAATGTATCGGTGGGCACGTAGGCCCAGGCCAAATGGAGTGGATTGGCTACAGACAAAGATGTTCACCCCTGGGATCACCCATCTAAGAAATCAGGGCATCATAAGAAGCATAAGAGCAAAGGTTAGGATGGCTGTGCGTGAGTGTTTGGATGCTGTTCATGTACATAGGTGGATGCCTCGGCACCCACCCACTACAACAAAAATGGATAGGAATTATAGGCCTGTGGTTGGAGCTGAGAGAAGAACGAATAGGCAAGGATTGCCCGCTAGACCTGCCGACTGCCAAATCCGATTTAGGATTTTCTGATGCCGTGAATCTGAATGTGGAACCTTAAAGCAAAGAGACTCAACTAATCCATGAGACAGACGGCAGTCTCTGGGGAGCGAAGGTCAGTACTGGACAAGGCAGGGGCTCTTGGGGTGAGTCCTGGAAAACCCAAATCAAGACTTCTGTTCTGCCTCACTGCAAGGGAGAGGGCGCTAGAGCTTCATCGTGTTGAGTGGGGTTGAGATCACGCCATAGGTCATAGAATCATGGCTGTCAATGGGGGAAGAGGTCTCACACGGTATATAGCTCTAGTCTCCCATTTTCAGAATAAACCTAAGAAGATCAACGAATTTCCCAATCTATCAATCAATCACCATGCATTGAGCACCTCCTATACACCCTGATCAGTGCCAGATGCTGGGGTCACAAAGCCAAAATCAATCAAGCTTTGCCCTTGAGAAGATCACTATCAGTGGAGTCAGAAGTATAGATCCATATAACCCCACTCACACCCAAGCTCAGGGTGGTATTCCTGAATGAAAGCCTGGTACAGCAACATGCTACATGGTAGGGAGGTGTGACTCCTGCTTGCCTGAGAGACCACTGCACCCAAAATTCTATCTACCTGCCCAAGGTTGGCAGACAGTTCAGAGAAAGAACAAGCTAGGGAACCACGGATGGAGGCCTGGGCTTGGAATCGGGAAGACCCAAGTTGGATGCCTGCCTCACACACTAGGTCACCCTGGGCAAGTCAATTAAGTAATTGACCCTAATTCTCTTTCTAGCTTCAGTTTTCCTCATCCACAAAGTGGAGCAATACTGGCACCTGCTTTAAAGGGTTGTTACAAGATTCAAATAACATGAAAGCCACTTTGCAAACCTTAAAGCTTTACATAATTGCTAACTTATTTTTATTAAAACGAGTTTAAGGGAGATCGTCGAGAGAGGCTAGGGCAGATTTTTGAATGGTGATGGACAGCTCTTCAAGTCACAGACAGTGGGAAGCCCAGGCCCCAACGTGACCTTGATCCCATCATCCAAAACCCTAGAGACTGTCAAGAGGGGGCTTCTCTCTAGGAAGACCCTTCTCTCTTCTAGGTTGAGCTGAGATCTTGCCTCATTCCCAGCTGGAAAAGAGCCCTTGTAGTCACCTGTATTCTTGATTTCTTCTGATCTGCATAAATCCTCCACTTTCTGCTTCCTTCTTACTTGGACAAAGAGGTTGGCTGCTGTCAGGTTGGTCATGGGTAGCCAGTATTTGGTTGAAAGGAGACAAGCTGGCCAATAGTAACCTATGCCACCCCCAACCCACACCCCCTTGAGAGTAACCAGAGAAAGCGCCTTCCGTTCTGAACCTGTTTCGCCCCTAGTCTACACGTTTGTGGCAGAGAGGTTTATTCGAGCATACTAACCCTCTTGGACACAGGCGAGTGAAGGGAGGCCCACTCAGCCAGCCTGGGGCTGAATCCTGCCCACCCATGCCCCAAGGCTGCCTCTGGTGCTAACATGGCCCTTAGCCTTGTCTCCCCAAAGGCAGAAATCCCGGTCTCCCTTGGAGGCAGGACGGGCCAGCCCCAGGTCAGAGAACTCTCTGTGGCACGTGTAGACCAGATGTAGCTCTATGTGGGACAGTTATCTTATCAGCCAACCACATCTACTCTCCATAGGTATGAAAAAATGACCTTGTTTGAGGAGGGAGACCCAGTGCAAGATTCTGTGTAGGAGTTGGTGTTAAACTGAGCTTCGAAAGACACTGGGGATTCCAAGAAGAGGAATGAGGAAGGATGGCAGGCTAGATGTGGGGACAGCCAGTGCAAAGGGCAGGGAGATAGGAAATGGAACGTTCTGCATGAAGGAGAGCAAAAGAGTCAGTTTATCTGACCTTGGAGGGCAAGAAGGGGAGTAAAGAAGTGGGGGTCTGCGAAGGTCGGTCAGGGACAGGCTGTGGAGGACTCTGCGATCCAGACGAGAGTCTGAGCTTGATTCTAGAAGTGGGAGGGCTTCTGTCACTAGAGTTCTCACAGCTCGTCAGTTGCAGAGGTGAGATTCAAACCCAAGCCCACGATCTTAAGCTCAGAGCTCTTTCCACTAGAACATACTGTCTCTGGTAAAACTGCAACTCCTTCGGGCTTAGGTTTCTATGCCCTGGGAGGATTGTCCTGCAGAGGCCGGGCTAGGGTGAGGCCAGCAGGCCAGACTATCCTACATGGACAATTCTATCTGCTCCTGGGTTCTGTTTTCTGCACAAAGTGGGCATGCAGCAAACCCTGCCTGCTGGCCGTGCCTTCATTTTCCTTCATGGTTTGCTTAAATTGGAGAGAGAAAGAAGAGAGAAAACAACCCCAAAAGGCCTGGTGCTCATTAATCAGGCACAAAGGAAACAAACCTGGCCTGGTTTGGCCTGAGCTGAGGCTCCAAGTCCGTCGTTTCCCAGAAAAATCGTCCCCAGTGGGAGACGCTGACCTCTCTCTTCCTGTGCCTGAGGCCATTGTTGCTGGGCTCTGGTCCCCTGGCCTTCCTCAAATGAGTTTTTGCCCACAAGGAATCTGAGGGTCCCCCCAGACTCAGTTTCTCCCAATGTTGGGAGAACATTGCCAGCCCATATGCCTTTCGTATCTGGATCTCAGCAGCCCAAGATGCTGAACTACCCTCCTCCCTCCTTGTTCACCCTGGTTGTGCCCCAGGGAGTGCTGAACCTGCCCCCGCCAGGCTTCCCTCTGATGGGGGCTGCTGGGCCAGAGACATTGCTGTGGGCTCGTGGGCTTTTGTTCCCCGCTTATGTTTCAAGCATCACAAAAGTACGGTCCTGGGAACTGGAGCTGAGATCAGCATCTCATTGGGAGCAGCTGGGTCCCCTCAGGGATGAGCGTAGACAGATAACCTACCACATTCCCCAAGGTCTGAGCCAAGGGGTCCCAGCCAATCAGTGGAAGGGTGCTCGGTGCCAACTCTTGGACTGGCCACCAGCTTTTCCACTCCTTTCTGCCCCCCATCCCTCCCCGTGGGTCCCTGCCTTGCCCCCAGGCTCCCACCTTCTTTAGCGGGGTTGGAGAAGGCTGTCATTCGGCCGTGTGCCCGTCAAGGGGAGCTGTGCCTCACATCTGTCACCAGCTCCTCCTAAGCCAGAGATTTCCATTACAAATGCCTGGAATGGCATCTCTGCCCTGGGCTCCTGCCATCCACAACAGCCAGGCTGCCAGGGCCAGAGTAAGGTTTCATTAAAGCTCTAAGCATATTTGTGCAGATTGGGAAGGAGGAGAGGATTTGGGGGTGGGAGGGGGCAGGGGCAGGAGGGATCCTGATCCAGAGGCTGAACTCACCATCCCAAATCCAAATGGTAATCATGGAGCAGTCTTCAAGTTTGGATACCTAGAGATGTTCTGAGATGCTGAAGAGGCGATGACCTGAGGGCTTCTTTCTTCCGACCCCTTCATGCCCTCCCTCAGAGAAATAACCTGCCCCATTCCTGAAAAGGGTGGAGACCTTAACATTAGCAGAAGCAATGGGTTATGGTGAGAAGCTCCTGGATTGGAGGTCTCACCTCTGATGCTTACTGCCTGGGTGGCTCTGGAACCCTCTCTGGACCTCAGCTTCCTCCTCTTTTAAATGAAGGGATTGGACGAGATGACTTCTGGGGCTCCTTCCAGCCCTGGATCTGTAACCCTAAAACTGAATCAAGGACTCTTTCCTTGGAAACCCCTGTAGGTTGTCCAGAATTGCACACCAGAGGACTGGCTGTGGCATTAGAAGGGACCTTGGAGGTCCCACAAATTCAGCTGCTTTTGAGCCTGTGACCCAGATGTTTTCTCGATCTTAAGAGGCAGGTCCAGATTACTTCAGCTCTAAAGCCCTTCCATGGATCTGGGATGTGGCCAATGGGGTCCTCCACCCAATGGTATGGATCGACACCCGTGAATGTCTTCTCCAATGAGATGCTTGTCCGTGTCCTCCCAGAAAGCCTTCTCTAGAGGTCCTCCCAAAGTGCTGAGGGCCTCCCTTTAGCTCCCCAAATATTGGATGAATACCACCACAGTCTGCAGCCCACCCGCCCATGAGCCCCTGCTCTTTCCAGCAAGGCAGCCCCCTGCAGACACGTACCCTCCTTTTGTTAGAAGTGTTCTATACCCTCCTGACCTCCACCACAGGTCCCCCATCACCTGCAAATAACACAGATGTCACAAAGTCATCTGGGAAGGAGGACATTATGAGGGGAATCAGGGAAGGCATCATGTAGAAAATATGTCTAAGCGGCATCCCAAAGCAGAGAATGACTCCATGAGACAAAGGCAAGGAGGAAACAGGGCAGTGAAGGTCGGTCAACAGCAGACATCTATTAAGTGTTCAGTACTTGCCAGCGCTGTGTTAAGTGTCTCGATTCTGACACATCAGGCTTGGGAGAAGGAGCTGGACGTAGTCAGCCTGGGTGGAGCCAGACCCAGCCTGCTTGGTCCCAGCAGTGATGGGGAGAGCTGTGACGAGACCAATTTAGGGAATTCTTTGGGGTCCAGGCTGAGCTACCTGCTCTCTGAGGTTCCTTCCATAACCTCCATGATAAGATTCTGTGATTATGGACGTCACTGGGAGATTCTGTGACGTTTGGGGGCTAGGTGCTTTCAGCATAGTGGGCATCTGCCAACAGGAGCTTCTGGAGGACCTCGCCAGCTTGAGAGACTCAATATTTTATTTGACCTGGGCACTGGACGTCCCCTCCAATGGTGCCTCACACCCTGAGCGGACCCCTCCCTGTTCAATGCCTCATCTGGTGTCAATGATCAGAAGGTCATCAAAGTTATCTCTACAGTTACATCTTTCAGGGATCACAAATGATTTTGACCTATGGTGGGGCACTCTTTATGGGCAGCTAGGTGGAGCGATACATAGAATGCTGGGCCTACAGCCAGGAAGACCTGAGTTCAAGACCTGGCCTCAGACACTTAACTAGCTATACAACCCTGGGCAAGTCACTTCACCCTGTTTGCCTCAGTTTCCTCATCTGTAAAGTGAGCTGGAAAAGGAAGTGGCAACCCCCTCCAAATGGGGTCACAAAGAGTCAGACACAACTGAAATGACTGAACAACAACAGAGGACTCTTTGTTAGGCAAACCTCTAAGCTGACTGTTTATTCTACTGCACAGAATGCTTTTTTAGAGCACCCACACACCAAGCGCAGTGGCATCTTGTAATCTAAAGAAGGACTATGGATGATTTCCACCAGCAGCCAGGAAGGATCAATTCCCCACAATGGAATTAAAGGCCGAAAACAAGCTCTGGAATTCTCCATCTGCAGGGCATAAGCTCAAGTTGAACAGATGAGAGGATTGTGCAAGCCGGATAAGGAAAACCCTGCCCTGTGCTGCTCAGCGTCTATCTGTCACAGAGATGATTCCCATCTTCCTGTCTCTGGGTCGGCTGCACTATTTTTTAAATGACATTTTCTGTTATTTTTAGATGTGCATTATCTCCCTCCCATCCAATAAACCCTGTCACGAGCACTGTCACAAACAAGTATCGTCAAGCAAAACACATTCCTGCATTTGCTATGTCCAAAAAAAAGAAGCCTCAGTCGTTGCCTCTCCATGAGGAGGTGAGTAACATGTTTTATCTTGAGTCCCCTGGAATTGCAACCGGCCATTGTACTGATCAGAGTTCGTAAGTCTTGCCAAGTTTTTTTATTGTCTTTGTGATAGATGCATCCTGTGGTTTCTTCAGCCATTCCTCCGTTGACAGTCATCCTCTCAGTTTCCAATTCTTCACCACCACAAAAGGATCCTCCATAAACACCTTGGTACATAAGTCTTTTCCCTCTTTCTTTGACCTCTTTAGGGTATTGACCTAATAGTGGCATCACCGGGTCAAAGGCTATGCACAGTTAAGTACCTTTGGGGGCTCGGTTCCACATTGCTTTCCAGAAAGCCGGGACCAGTTCGGAGCTCCACTGACAATGTTTGGTTTCTCATGGCTCCTTCAGTATCTCTGATTTTCTTTTTCTTCAGCTTCACCAATCTGATATTGTAAGGGGGAGCCCGATGTTTTAATTTGCTCTTGGCTGATTAGCGCTGATTCAGAGCATTTTTCATACAGTTACTGACAGCGTGGATTGCTTCCTCTTGAAACTGCCTATTCATCTTCTGTGACCATTTACCAACTGAGGAATGACTCTCAATCTTACAGATTCAAGTCAGTTCTCTATATATCTTAGAAATGAGACATTTACCAGAGAAACTTACTGCAAAGTGTCATTTATCCCCATTTATCAGCTTCTCTTCTAATTTCAGCTGCATTGATTTTATTCAAAAGCATTCAACTTTATATAGTAAAAATTACCCTCTATCTCTTGTTCAGTCATGAGCTCTCCCCTGTCCATAAATCTGACAGGTATTTTTTCCTTACTCTTCTATTTCTTTATATTGTTGCCCTTAGTACCCAAGCCACACATTCATTTGGAGTTTGTCTTGGTATGTGGTGTGAGATATTGGTCTACACCTAGTTTCTGCCATACTGCTTTTCAGTTTTCCCATTTGCTTCTGTATGTTGTGTTCCATCTCTGAGATTCCGTGAGAAGTCTTTCCATTCTATTCTTGCTTTTCTTTAAAAACAAATTTTATTAATAGCTTTAATTTTTCCATCACCTAAATTTCTCCTTTTCCCCTATGTCTCCCAGAAAGTTCTCCCTTAGAACAAATAGTTTTTTTAAAAAGGAAAATGAAAACAAGAAGAGAAGAAAAGGCTAGCAAGACCAATCGACCAATCCATACATCAAAAAAAAAAAAAAATCTGACACTATATGCAGTGTCCTACACCCATCGATCCTCCCCCTCCCATGTCTGCAGAGGAGTAGAGGGGTTTAGGTCCTCGTATCTCTTTCTTGGGGCCAAGCTTGTTGTTTGTAAATTTACAATATTTTAAATTATTTTGTGGTGCTTATCTTTTCAGCCCCTGCTTGACAACATCTAGTCTCAGAGTGCGAAGAAGTTAAGTGATTTATCCAGCCTCATGCAGCCGGGATGCAGCAGAGCAAGAAAATGAACCAGGGTCTTCCTGACTCTGGGGCCAACTCCTCCTCCTTGTCCACATTGCCTCCAATGCAGGGACATTATTACAACAACAAATTCCGGAGGTTTTTGTTTTTAACCCATCAGTCCCTTCAACAATGCACAGGGCAAGAATCTTTCCCCTTGAGACTCTAGAAGCCGAGTGTCTGCAGGCATGACAGTGGAGAGCACCTTGAGGCCAGGGGCCAAGTCACACTCTTCTTTTAACTCATCAGGGATAGAAACTGAGGAAGCAGATAGGAGACCGCCTGTGATTTAGGGGACCTAGGACAGAGGTTCCTGATTCCCAACTATACCTCATACCCCCATGGGAACCAAAGTCCCATTGGAGATCGTCTTGACTCATGAAGGCTTTTCTACTATTTTTATTTCTGCTTATCTTATTCCTCTCTCCACTCCTCCCACATCTTGTGATACTGTCAGCTTCCTGAAGTCCAGGATGGGATATTATTCATTTTTGTGTCAGTCACAGCAAGGAACACATAGGAGTTGTTCAATGTGTGCTCCCTGAATTGGATTACAATCCGAAGGTCCCTGGAAGGGTGCATAAGTCAAGGAGTAGAAACAAAGCCTCATGGTCAATCTAACTGCAGGGTTAGGATTTATAGAACAATAAACAAACCCCATGGGCGTGATCACTCAAACAAGAAGGGTACAGGACCTGCTTCTACCCACTTCCTTGTTACCCCTAGAGTGCCTGTCTTTGGGAAATGAAGCTGGGTTCTTAACTATTTCCAGAAAGGCAGCTCCATCCAAATGAGAGTCTCCCTTTCAGGTGGCCCACAGATCTTTGGGATAATGAGATGTTATCCTGAAGAGGACAGAGGAAGCTGAATGTTCTCATCTAGGTTACCTCTGAATATGCCAGTCTTGAGTTGGTCAGTGAAGCAGACAAAAAAGGATTGTCAAAATTACCTTGGCTTCTAGGACTGCACCAGTGGACCAAGATCTGTCGCCTCTCCTTCCTCTGCTGGGTGAAGGGGCCTGGGTTAATGGGCATCAGAGACAGAATTTGTTAAGTATTTATCTGATGGTACTTAGGATGGATTGGGGTCACTTTGCCACTAACTTAGAAGAATAGTCTTGGCCCATGGACCTCTGTGTCAGCAGAATGGTTCAAACACTTCTAAATGCCTGCTCTGTGCTAGGCATTGTGCTGGGTGCCAAGGGAGGGGGCAAAGTTGGGTACCAAACCTTGGGGGGGCTATCCTCCAATAACCAGAAATCAACTTGTTATTTCTCCCTTTTCCTGTGTCAACTCCTTTTCATGCATGGTTTAGAATCAGCCTTTTCACAGACTTTTCTGGATTGTATAGAAGATCAACCCCATAGGTATGTGAGAGAAGGAAGGCTCTAAAATACCTGTGCTCCAGACCTACAATATAAAAATATTTATAGATTTAACAGCTCAGGAGTAATTTCTACCAACAATAGGGAAAGACCAACTCCCCACCTAAGAATTCAATAATAAGCTCAGAAATGTGCCCCCTTTAGGATTTCCCTCCCAACCAAGCAGACCCCAAACAGACACACGCCATCTTGTTCTTCCTCCAAAGAGTCTATCCCAGTCTCTTTCTGTCATTTTAATGCTTAATGTTTCAACCAAGCTTCTTGGCTTCCCAGAGAGCTGGGTAAGCAGGTCTACACATTTACTCCCTCCACATCCAGCTGCACTGTTAACCGCGCCTTAACTATCTCCCCGACACGTCCTAAGAAGAATGTTTCCTGTTTGCCAAGCCCTGATTAAGTGTGTGATACAGTAATAACAACAGTAATAACAATAACCAGCATTTATAGGTTGCTTTAGAGTTGGTATGGTGCTTTACAAATATGATCTCACTTTATCCCCACAACAACCCTGGGAGGTAGGTGCTGTTATTATCCCCATTTTACAGATGAGGAAATTGAAGCAGATGACTTGTCCAGGGTCACACAGCTAGTGTCTGAAGCTGGATTTGAACTCAGGTCTTCCTGGCACCAAGTACAGTGTTCCTTGTACTGTGGAAGGCCTTGGTAGACAAAGCAGAAAAAGGACTCACTTCTTCTCCCAAGGAGCTTACTTCCACTTAGGAGAGAATGATGTGTACGTAGTGCAAGTGACAAAATCAGGCTTGCTATCAGCAATGAGAACTGCCCCAAAATGGATCAAGAAGCCTCAGGAAGTGGTGAGTTCCTTGGAGGTCTTCAAGCAAAGGCTGGACACATATAGACACCAAATGGTCTGGCATCTTAATTCTTAAAGGTGAGGTAAAAACAGAAAGTAAAGTTATAATGGAGGACCACCATTTACCCTTCTCAGACCTAGATTAATCTAAACCCCCAAGTAAGCAAAGACTACATGGCCCCTCATTAGGGATGTTGGAGGGCTATTGGTCAGTCATGTGTTAGACTCCATACTTCTGAGATCTCTTCTCATTCTGAGATTCTGGGGTCCTGGAATAAGGAAAACGTCTTCAACCTGATACCTCAGGCTTGATCTCAACAGACAAAGATGGAACTCCTAACGTGAGCATGTATCCACTTCCAGGAATGGGAAATGGAATCTCAACCCTGTGCTCATAAGATGGACGTAGATAGAATGAGCCAAAGGTGCCGCACCCCAGGAGAGTTTGAGAGCAAACGGGGCTAAGTCTGATGGACATCCTAAGTATACATTACCAACTTTGGGCATGGGAGGAGAACTGCAGGGAGCAGAGGCTGCCCAGAGACTTGGCTTGCCCTCAGGGTGGGAAGTCCGCCATGTTGAAGATGGGGATACACCACCACCCATGGAGAATTAAAAGTCTGGTCTCAAAACACACAATGTGAAGCAGTTGCATAAAAGCCCCCATGGTTCATGTAAGCGTGGCTCCCCCCAAGCACTTCAGTCCCAGAAACCCGAGCTCTTGTCTCAAGCAACAGCTGGAGCTTTTGACAGCTTTTGTGCTCATCCCTGATAAAGCGTCCTGGTGCATTTGACTCTGACCTGTTGGCCGTGGAGGTTAAGACTGACCAGATGCAAGCAGATTCTTTATCCGTTCTTCCCAAATGGACCCAGACCAATTTCCGTCTCACTCTCTAATTCTTGTTTCGATTTGTGCATCTTCGTTTACTTTCAGATGAATTTAATTGTTTAAAAGGAAAGCAAAGTGAAATAATGCAGCTTCATTAAGCCTCTGGCTATCCCCAGGCTACATCTGAATTGTTCGTTCCCTCTTAGGAAGCCAGGAGCGTGTTTTAAATCAGAATCATTGACTTGGCATTGACTTGGCATGCCAAGAATCTCACTTTGGTAAGCTCTCTTCTCCTTTGCCATACCACGTAAAAATGGACTTGCCTGGGAGAAGGAATTCAGAGCCTGTATGGACATTTGTGAATTTTCCTGGTGTGACGTGGGATGTCAGCAGCTACAAACACCCCAAATCTGTCCTATGCTATAATAGCTATGCCATGAATGTACAGAACAATGGTTTTTAAGCTGTTTCCTGGGGGAAATAGGATTAAAATAAAGCCCTGAGCCTAGGAACCCCCGGCCCACCAAGTCCTGATGTCACATGTACCAGGTCCATTCTCTTGTGGCTCACGACCCTCACATGGAGTTTACATTTGGAAAATCTCCAAATATATCTCATGTTTGGAATTCCGAAAATGTGGGCGGTGGGGCTCCCAACTCCCGTGCGAACATCCTAGGCCACCAGTCCATACCGGGTAGAGGTCTGCCCATTAGTTTTAACCCCAGAGAAGATGTGGAAGATGCGAAGGATCCCCTAGGGCCCATAAGCAAACACAGAAAATGCACAAGGCACCAAAGTGGTTCGCCTTTCATGGAATAGAATTCAAGGTATCTGGCAAGACAGCTTTGCACTATGTTGGGATGTCTCTAGCTCTCCCATAGTCCTACACTGTTCCCTCAAGACCCCTAGTGCTCTGCTGTGGTTCGGACTTCCCTGGGAGGCAAACGTGCTTCAGAGCCGCTAGGCAGGCGTGTGGATGTCAAATATGGATCAGCGAGCGTTAATTTAAGTGCTGACTATGTGCCAGGCATGGGGCTAAGCTGGGGATACACAGAAAGGTGAAAAATGAACAAACAAACAAAAAAACAGTCCCTGCCCTCGAGGAGTTCACACTGTAATGGCAACACCTTGACCACTGACCCCATGCCGCCAAATTACTGGAGATAATAGTCAGTGGCAGCAAAATGTTGGTCTCCTGACCTCTTCCTTTTGTGGCCTTACTCCCTCTGTCTTCCCCACAAGGACAATCCATGGCTCCTTCTACAAGGCAGCATCTCAGGAAATGCTCTTTTTGCTCTTAGAAGGCTGGATCTTCAAGCCTCGAAGCTGCAGTTACTGCACTCTCCCAGCCCGCCCACTCCACCCCAAGGCTTGGGTAGCCCAGGACCCTTCCTTTCTTCCTGCCAGAAGTCAGGCAATATGCATTTCTTAAGTGACTCCTGGAGGCTAGATTCTGGGTCTTGGCTCCTTTGATAAAAGTCTGTTTTGAGACTCAGCCAATGGATCCTCTAGGGATCAGCTCCAGCTCTGGAAACCCCATCCAGAACCATCTGAGATCCTCCCCATGAGACATCCATGGGACTTCCCTGCTCTCTACAGGCAAGTGCACATCACATCCCCCAAGACTCATGGACTTTGAGGTCACATAGCTGATTGAGGGGCTTGCCAAGCTGGGTAGGAAACTCCCCTCATTCCTGCTCCCACCTTAAAAACAGTTCAAGAATCTGGCATCACAACCCTTCTGACTCATAGATGGCTATTGAAGGCACATTTTCTAAAAACGTTGGGAAGCCTCTCAAACGCCCCCAGCCACAAATGGAATACAAGGAAAGCCCCACCCAAACCCAAAGACCTCATGCCTGGCCTCTAAGGTTGAGAGTTTAGGATTGGTTTAGGCTTTGACGTTTCTGAGTTTTGCATCAAGTCCCAACCCCTCTGGGTCTAGAAGGAAGGTCTTGGGAGTTACTGGGCTGAAAAGTCAGGCCGCCAGCTGGGGATGAGCTGGGATGTGGAGCACAGCATGTCTTTGGCCCTCTTTGGTTGTAGACATCTCGTGGGAGCCCAGAGCTTGGGCTCTGCACGCAGACCACTGGAGAAGCCTCCAGGACTCCTGGGGCTGGAAGGGGCCTCAGGGGCCGTCTAAATCTTCACAAGCGTCCCTGACCAGTGGCCGCTGGAGGCTTGCTTGAGGGGAAGCTTTCGTGGACGTCCAGCCCAAACAGGCCTCTCGGCAGCCTTCCCTCACTGCTCTGAGAGGTGGGACTTGGAAGAATGAATTTAAATCTCCTTGCACAAGTCAGACTATCACCTACTTGAGCACAGTCCTCACGGCCCCCAAGGATTCTCTACTCCGGGCTCGCTCGCCCACATCCTTTCAAGCAACCCTTCCATGGCAGAGCATCTCATTCTCCTGGAGTGAAGGAGGAGCTCAGTAACTATGAAGTTGGCTGTGTGGCCTTTGTGGGCCTGCCTCCCTCAGTGTCGCCTGCCTACTCCCGATTCTGGGATCTGCCTGGTGTGGGGTCACCAAACAGTCTGACCAGGGTCATCCCCAGCTGCCCTGGGGCCCCCCAGCCCGTCCCTGCCATCTCCCCAGTGGCACAGCCACGGCCCTCCGGGCCAAGCTCCCATCCAGCTTGACAAGTCCTTTCAGGGCATCTCCCATAAAGTTGCACCACCTTGGTTACCATGGAACCAAACTGTGACATAATCCTCGGGCCTCCATCCTAATGTAATTGGAACGGCAAAATAAACACCCACATCCAGGTTTTCCAGTCAGTTTGGATGGGAGCCCTGGTATCAATTCACTATTGTAATCGAATCCAGTCCTTACTCCACTACCCTGGAGGCCCAGCTCTTCGTCGCAATTAGAAACAAAGTCAAGTGGACTCTGGCAACAAGCTGGCCTCCCTTCCCGGGTCTGTCCTCCGCTCGACTGCCAAAGTGATCTTCCTAAGGCACAGAGCGCACTCCAGAAGTTTCTGAGCAATCACCAATGGCTCCCTATTTCTTCCAGGATAAAGTGCTTTGGGTTCTTGTGAGCATGGTGTTCAAGGGAAACAATTAGGACTTTGTGTGTCATAGGAAATCCCACTGTAGACTGAGAAGGCGCAGTGCTGGAGCTTGACCCCACATGAGGAGGCAGGGCCCAGGTCCTACTGACCTCTGCATTCTTCCACCTACAGAATCTCGCATCATTCCTTGCATGTAGCTAGGAGCTCATGGAATGTTTGGTGAATAAACACCCAGCTCTGTTGGAGTCAAGGAGGGCCTTGAATGATTCATCCCAAGGCTCACTACTGGGAGACTGGCTGGCCGGGCCTTTTGCCTTTTGCTCTTTCTATGGAGGCTGCCGTGGCTGGTTCCTGCTCTTCCATCTTTAGGGGATCCAGCCAACATTTCCCTTCAATTTTACCCAGAGGGAGGAGCTCCCCAGCGTTGCTCAGCAAAGGCCCTGAGGACACAGCCAAAAATGAGCCATCGTGGAGGATGGGGAGTGAGCTCATGGAGTGTGTAGGGAGTGTGTGAGGCATCTGGGCCTGGCCCTGGCCTTGGCCCAGGGAGGGGGCTTGGAGCAGCTGAAAGAGCTGAGTGACCTTTCTCGTGTTGATTCAAAATGATCCCTCTGCCCACGTGAAGAGGGAGTCACGTTTCTGGTCTGATTTTTCCTTCTCTCAGGCAGGAGAGAAGAGAAGAAACAAAGGTGGGGAACCACGCCCTGCCCAGGCCAGGCTCAGGTGCGGTTACTGAGCGTGTGTCCTGCATTGTGACGGACTCTGTCCATCCTTCCATCTGTGGGGCCAGAGGGAGCCGCCCTGCCCCTTCCAGACAGGCCCTGCCAGGCCGTTCTCATCCCCACATTTGGGGACAAGAGCAGGGATTCACTGGGGGAAAAGAAGAGATTCAAAAGGTCCACCCAGACCTATTGAATGTGCATTCTTTTCTGATTCGTTTTCAAAACACAAAACCATACTTTGGGCAGCAACTCCAGCAGGAGGGGACCAACTTCTAATACACATAAGTTACCTTAACACAGAGCTGGAAGGTGTGCAAAGTGCTTTATAGGCCTGAAATCATTCATATGATTTTCAAAAACAGCCCAAATTATGACCCTCATCTTACAGATGAGGAAACTGAGGCTCAGAGACAGTAAGTGACTTCTCCAGAGCCACACTGAGAGTAAGAATTTGAGGGAGGATTTGAACCTAGGCTTTCCAGACACCAAGTGCACCACTACGTGATGCTACTTTCTCTTTCTGCTTTCTTATCAGATGAACTGAGAAGGTACAGGATCTGTTCAAAGGCCCACTAGCGAGCAATAGAGTCAGGATTCAAACCCAGGTCTCCTGGCTCCAAATCCAGTCTCCAACCACTACACTGGCCTGGGTTGCCTTTATGAATGAATGACTGGCTGGATGGCTCAATGGGTAGATGGATGGAGGGAAGGAGGGAGGAATGAATGGTTGGATGGAGGGAGGGAGTGAGGGAGGGAGGGATGAATGGGTGGAGGGATGGAAGGATAGAGGGAAGGATAGAGAGATGAAAAAGTATCTAAGAAATGTGAACATGAGAGTTCCTGCTCTCATGAAGTCTACATTCTAATAAGGGAAGACAGCAAGGCAGTGGTAGCCAGGAAGGGAGCATCTGGGACCAAAGAAGGGATAGTGAATTGATGCATCGGGCAGTTGATTAATATGCCTTTTCCAGGAAAGGTGGAAATATTGGTTTTAATGCTGATTCCAGAGAAGAGACGGAAAGGGCAGAGGGTTTATGCATCAAGGCAGCACAACTAAAGACCAGATGGCTACTTAGCACAGGGAGCATGGTCTGATGGTGTGGTGGTCTGGGCCCAGGCCAGGCTACATATAATGGGCTAATTGAGTTTGCTCTCAGTCACTCACCAATCTAAGCAGCTGGGCCTCAGGGCCAGAGCTCCAACCCAGAGTGAATTCTCTTCCCCAGGACTTGGGGCAGGAGTCAGGGGGAGGTGGGGTGATAAACCTATAAAGTGAGTATGAAACTATAGAATTCTAAAGAAATATAAACTACTATAATTATCTATACTTGTTGTTCAGTCATTTCAGTTGTGTCTGACTCTTCATGACTCCTTGTGGGGTTTTCTTGGTAAAGAGGCGAGAGTGGTTTGCCATTTCCTTCTTCGGCTCATTTTACAGATGAGGAAACTGAGGCAAACAGGATGAAGTGACTTGCCCAGGGTCACACAGTGTCTGAGGCCAGATTTGAACACATGAAGATGAGTCTTCCTGATTCTAAGGCCAAGGCTCTATCCACTGTGCCACCAAGTTGCCCCGTTTCATTGCTATGGCCTGACCTGAAATATCCTCATGGTTTTGGGGAGTGACTAGAAAACAACTCTTCATTTTTCAATGATTTTTACAAATTGAAATTTAATAAGACTTTCCCAGCTATACCCCAGTCTGAGGAAGCTACAGGGCTTGAGCAGCAACTTCTCTGAAACCACCCCACCCACCCTGGGAACCCCCATGCCCCCCCCATTATTTATCTAGCTTCAGGCTCCCAGAGATGTACAGTCCATCCAAGGGCTGATTTACTTTGTATATTTGCACTGCGTAGAATGTAAGCTTCTTGAGAGAAGGGACTTTTTTGTCTTTCTCTTTGTGTAATGCTCTATTCCAATAGTTTGCTTGTTTTAAGAGTAGAAGACATGTAATGATTCCCAAAATCCATGTGGTTTTTCCCTCTGTGGCTTTTAGGAGTATATTTTAGATAAAAAATTTTAAGTTCAATCACAGTCACTCCAAGCCGCCAGTTAGGAAAATTGTCAACATTTAGGTGGTGGTTGAGCACTCTGTAAATGTACGGTTATGTCTATCTCCAGTTAACCCTGGACTCTTTGTGTTGGAGGCAAAATTTGGTTTACTGGAAACGTCTGGGTAACAAAACAATAGACTTTGTTATAATGTTTGTGGTTAGAAAGGCACCAGAAGGGAAAGTTGAAGCCTGTTCAGACCTTCTCCTGAGAATTCTCTCAGTTTTTGAGTAGGTGAGTACACTGGTGACATCCACTTGGGTGTCTGCTCTGAGACAATGGCCCTCTGATATTTCCCTTCTCTTCCCTCTCTTTCTCCTTTTGCTGGTTGTCCCAGATATGCTGGTTCATAGCTCAGCTCTGTTTGACCCCCTCTCCTGGCCCCACCTCCTTCCTCTCTGCTTCTGGCCCCTTGGAATCTTCACTTTGTTCTAAGATGGCACCTTCCTTATATGCAGATTCCTTAGGTTGTGACCCAGTTCTCACATCATGATTTTGATGGATTTAAGGTGTACAGGTCCTGCTCCCAGTTGGTTCTGATTAACTGATTCAACAGGAAGTGCCTTCAGCTAACAAAGGCTATTACTTCTAAGTAGGAGGGATAATCAATGGAGCCTCACTCTTACATGTCTGTGCCCAGTGCCCGCCACAGTACCTGGCACATAATAGGCAGGTGTTGAATAAATACTTGATGATTATTTAGGTTGTTTGATTGATTAACTGATGGCTTGTTGATACGTGTCTGCTATATTTTTGACTCAAGATTCAACATAGAATCTAAGAGCTGGAGGGACCTCAATGACCACTCTATCTAACCCTAACCCTAGACAAGTACTTTTCCGCGATATCTACAACATCATCATTCAGACTCGGTCTGAAGACCTCTGGTGGAGAAGAGGGAGTGAGAACTGTTTCTCCATCAGCTCGTGCTATTCTTGGACAGCTCTCACCATCAGGAAGTTTTTCAAAACGTCAAACCTCAATCTCCCTCTTGGTGACTGAGGATCAGAGGAGCAAGAAGGGAAGTCAGAGCCCATTTGGTCCAGTACCCCCATTCCACAGATGAGGAAACCAAGGCCTAGAGGAGTTAGGAGACCTGCCCAAGGTCATTTGGGGAGTAAGTATCAGAGGCACTCAAGTCTATCCGCTGCTCCCAGTTTTGTCCTCTGGGGTCAAAGTGGATCAATTGATCAATCAGTCTGATTGGTGTATTGGAAAGAACACTGAGCTTGGAGTCAGAAGAAACCTGAGTTCAAGCCTGAATGCCACTACTTAAAAGCTATGTGACTTTGGAGAAATTCTTTCATTGCCATGAACGTTGCTATGAACCTGTGTCTTTTCATCTGCAAAATGAGATCTTAATGTTTTTCTTACCTACTTCATGAAGTGGTAAGAGGATCCAGTGAGGAGGTAGTATGCTTATATAGTGTGTGTGTGTCTATATATATACATATATATATATATATATATATATATACATACACAGAGAGAGAGAGAGAGAGAGAGAGAGAGGGAGAGTGAGTGCTGAAGACCCCAAGGTCACGTAAATAATAAATAGCCAAGCCAGAATTCAAATTCAAATTTGGATCCTCTAAATCTCTTTGGACCTCAGTTTCTTCTTATGTCAAATAAAGGGGTTGGATTAAATGTCCTCCAAGATCTCTTCCAGCTCTCACATTCAACTCTATTCTGAACTTGGGCTTTTTGAAGAGGTGTGGTAGAGGACTATTGGACAAGCCACCAGTTCTCCTGGCAGTGGAGAGGAGAGTGTTGAGTGGAAATGTTTGTTTCCAAGGTGCCCAAGGATTGAGCCCCATCAGCTGTCCAAGGACTGTTAACTGGAATAGCCAAAGGGATGCAAACACGGGACACTGGAATTAAAACAAACACATGGAAAAGTAAACAGATTGCATCCGACTTTCCTGCTCCAGGGAGGAAATGCTAGGGAAAGGGTTTGTTCATGAGCTGGGGATCTGTTTCCAATAAGCACAACATGTGGTGCCTCCCAACAAGTGCCCAGATCATTTTGTTGAATTGATGGGAAGTGTGTTTGTGTTTGCAGCTCATCTGGTGCCTTGAGGAAGCATATGCTGGTCAAAGGCACAGGGAACTGGGCTGCCCAGGTGCAAAGAGGTAGGAAGGCTGAGGAAAGCTTGGGGCATTCCTTGGAACTGGTCACTGGCTCCCAGTCAATGTGTCACCCACCTAGAGGTGACTGAGACACACAACACACCAGACAGCCCCGTCTGTGGAAGGCTGTACTGCCACACAGCTCTGGGCATTCTTTGGACTGGAGGCTTGCCACCTCCCCCCACTCCAGCCCTTCTCGATTCCATGGGCAGGCTAACAGCTTGTTTGCTAGGTTCTCAGGAATTCACAAATGCATCTCTTAATCAGATTAACAGAGAACAAAGTCCTGATTTAGGTGAACTCTAAATTTATTTCTGGGTAAGTGACCCAAAGGCACTGTAGAAATGCTGAAGTCAATGAGTATGCCTACTATGTGTCAGGCACTGGGTTAAACACTGAGGATTCAAAAAAAGGCAAAAACAGAGTCTAATCTCCAGGAACTCACAGTCTAGTGGAGAATACAATATATAAGATCTATTCAGGAGGAGTTGGACATCATCTTAGAGAGAAGGCATTGCCATTGAGGGGAAGCAGGAGGTGGGACTTTAGCTGGTACTAACGGAAGCCAGGGGAGTCAAGAGATGGAGATGAGGAAGGATGCAGTTACAGGCAAGAGGGACAGCCAGGGAAAATGCACAGCGAATGTAAGCTCCTTGAGGGCAGGAATTGTTTTCATTGTATTCTTTGTGTCCTCATTGACTAGCACAGTACCCAGCACATTTTTTTTGTTTAGACCTGTGATTTCATTAGTGTAGTCTATCAATATAGATTAGTAACTGTTCTGTAACTTAGAGTCCTAGAGAGTTGCCTAAAGTCACTGAGAGGTAAGTGACTTGTCCAGGGTCATCCAGCCAGTATGTGCCAGAGACGACTTGAACTCACATCTTCATAACTCAGCCAAATATTCTAACTAGTACACCAAGCTATCTCTCTTCCTGGAACATAGTAGGCAATTAATAAATGAATGCTGAGTTGAGTTGAACCAGTACGTACAAAGTAAGTTGACTTGGAAGGTCATCATCAAGGAAATATATGCTTGGAAAAGGAGGTGAGCCATTCATGTAGCAAGAGCAGGAGGTACCAGATGGACTTCCCTCATGTCAGATGCTCCCAAATCTTAGTACACCCTTTAGAATATCATAAGACCTAGAAGAACGCCATCAGCACATCACATAGATCCTCCATGTAGGATGCATGGAAGGATATGGGCAACATGATGCAAACACGTTGCGATATATCTGTACCAATGAAGAGAGCGTCCACATTGAATTTCATAATCTGTCCCTTGGTCAGAGTTGCTCATAGTTCCGATACCTGCATTACTTTCCGGGAGTGTTACCCTTCTCTTGGCTTAAGCCTCCACCCAGAAACTTGAGGAAATCTCTGCACTTGACAGCCCAATAGGTTGGCATGTCCTCTACATGCTAACATGCTGGCCATAGTGCATCTCAAGTCAGTCTTCCTGAAGTAGAATTGACATTTTGGGAAATTGAAAGTTTCCAATGTCACAATCACTTGATAAATAAAGAGTAATAGCTTACATTTATACCACATTTTTAAAGTTTACAAAAAGCTTCCTTCTCCAAAGCCCTATGAAGCATATACTGGAAGCCTCCTTATTTCTGTAATCCTTAGCCCAACATCCCAATCTCCAAGATCACGTAGAACAAGACCAGTCCTGAGAGATAGCCTCCAAATTATTGTTTTGTTGATTCATTTCTCCCACACCAGGTTTGCTTAGGGGAATCTCTGAATATAACTTGTTCATGTAAGTTTACATAGATGTGGGTAACAAGAGCTCATGGTAACCATGCATTTACTGGTTACGGGACAGCCTTCATTCTGCCCCACAGGAAAAAAGAAAATGGAAAGGATTCATAGGAACCCATAAACATATACAGAAAATGTATAAAGGACTAACAGCCTATGAACAACCCATACAGTTCTACTCCCACTCTAGAGAATCTAACTTTTCAGCAGGTACTAAGGTCCATTGGAATCATGCTGTTCCCTGGTCTGAACTCCCTTCAGAAGGGAACTGAACTTAGGATTTCATGGGAAACCCTGCGAAATTCCAGTAAGTTCCCCTTTTACCACATAGAGACGCAGACAGACATTCAGCCTTCTAGGACTACTGTGAAGGGCTTCGACTCCATTGAAAGAGAATCACTGAGGACGGCTTAAAAAGAAAAAACAAAGCAATTGCCTTCCCTATTGGACTGTGCCATTCAAATAACTCAAACGAGTAACTGGCTCCAGATTCAATGCTGTGTCCTTCAAGTTACCAGACAAAATGTTTATAGAGGTAGACAAAATTTATTTGGGAGAGTAAGATAGAATAACAAAGAAAAAGAATGGGATCATTTGTATTGAATAAATAAAAAGCAGTTGCTGAGCACTTATTATGTGCCAAGCACTGTGCTAAGCCCTATGGATACAAATGCAAAGTCAAAGACAGTTCCTAATCTCAAGGAGGCAACACATAGGGTGGAGAGATGGCTGGGAAAGGGAGGTATGATCAGAGACATCACAGGGATGGTAAGTGGAAATGTGAGGCTGTCCAAGGACATGGCCATTCCAGAGACAAGAACCGTGAAGGGTTCTTGTCCGGTTCTCGGAGTAAGAGATAGAAGAGGGGACAGCACACATGGATGAAGGGTGGACAATGACCAGTGAAAGGACTGTTGCCTGGCTCCAGGGTACATGGAACAGAGGCTTAGCTCCTTCCAGCCTGATCTCTGGAAGTAACGACAAAAGTGGGAATGGCGCTTCTAAACCTCTAATTACACAAAAATAAAGCATGAACATCAACTATTTGGTATTGATTTTCTAAAACGTGAATCCATTCATCTTTGGAATTCTCATGTCAGAGCCTGTCTCACTTAATAAGTATACTAAGTATACTTGACTAAGTATACTTGAACATTGAGTCCACTGTATCTATTAGGTGGCCCCAGACACCAGAATATGCTTCAGCTATTCACCTCCCCCTCCCCTTTCCACCTCCCTTGGAGCAAAAAGTCACTTCCTTTAACTAATAACCTCTCCCTCCTAATGGGCTCTCTTCTCTTATTAGAATATATGCTCCTGAAGGGCAAGAAGTGTCTCTTTTTAAAAATCTTTATAGCCTCAGAATTTAGTGAGTGCTAAAAGATTTGATAAGGAAGAACCAGAAAAAATAGTGTACTAAATAAACCAGTTTGATAAGCCCCAAACTACAAACTACTTGTGGGAGGACTCTTAATTTAAAAAGCCTCGCTAGGAAAACTGGAAAGCATTTTAGCAGAAATTAGATTTAGATCAGAATCTTATACCACATACCAAATTAAGCTAAAAATGGGCATCTGACTGATAATCAATCAATCAACATTGTTAAGCACCAACTATGTGTGGGTCAATGTGCTAAGTGCTGGGATTATAAAAAAAAAAAGGCACAAGATAGTCCCTGCCCTCAAGGATCTTACAATCTAATAGGAGAGATAACACACAAATAAATAAATGCAAAGCAAGCTATATGTAAAAGAAATAGGATGTAAGTGACCAAGGGAAGACACTGGAATTAAGAGGGATTGGACAATATTAGAGGTCATACATTAAAGATATTAGAAGAGACCTAAATCAGGTCCCTTTCACAGTTAAGATTAGTGGAAGAATCCTGAACTAATCAAGGGACAGAAGTTATCACAAAAAAAATTAAAAAGATACTTTCAATATATTCAATTGAAAAGCTTTTGCTTGAACAAAATTGACTCAAATAAGATAAAAATGGAAGAATTTTTATGCCAAATATCTCTGGAAGGATCTGATATTCAAAATATATGAGTAACTAGGGCAAATACAGAATACTAAATTCATAGAAAAATGCTAAAAAGATTCGAAATAAGCTGTTCTCAAATGAATTGCAAGCTATTAACAATCATATAAAAGATGGCTCCGAATCACTAATGGAAAAGAAATGCAAATCAAAACAATTTGGAGATTTTGCCTCATGGCCGATGAATTTGCAAAGATGACAAAGGTGGGAATAGTCAAAGTTAAAGATGGGGAAACAGAGGCACATTAATACCCTTTGGGAGGAGCTGCAAATTGGTCTAACGATTCAGGAAAGCCTTTTGGAATTGGGCTATGAAAATGATGAAAGTGCTCATAGTCTTTGACCCAAAGATTCCATCACTCAGGGAAGACACAAAGCTGCAGAGAAAGTACTGACCTAGATGGAGTGTCTGAGAGGGAAAGGGACATGGTCAAGGTCACCCACCTGGGAGGTGTCACACAATCTGACTCACAGAGTGACCAAAATCGTTTCTGCATCAGAAGGTTCCCAATACCAGTGAAAGGACAGGCCCAGTTCTGAAAGAGACAGATGGAGTCGGAGACAGAGACTGGGGTGGGGGAGGCGGGAAAGTTTTG
>NW_020944037.1:608136-625739 GCF_900497805.2 Vombatus ursinus
GATAGATAGATAGATAGATAGATAGATAGATAGATAGATAGATAGATGAATGGATGAATGGATAGATGGATAGATAGATTAGTTGATAGATTGGTTGATAGATTGATAGATGATAGGTATAGATCGATGATAGATAGGGATAGGTGGATAGATAAGAGACAGACAGAACTAACTTCCCAGAGGTAGAGATAGTGCTAGAGACAGAGAGACAAAGAGATGGAGAAAGCTTGAAAGCAGGACTCCTGGACAGCATTGCCATAAACAGCATTGCAGAATGTCGCCATTCTAACATGAGATAAATGCAGTATCCTACCCAGCCCTTTGTGTACAGAGGCAGGTGGAATGAGTGTATACTAGCTCATAAATCATGAGATCACCAGTTCAGAACTGACCTCTTACTCCAACCCTCTCACTTTACAAAAGACGAAACTGAGTTCCAGAGAAGGAAAGAGACACGCTGGAGGTTACCCAGCTTGGTGTGGGGGGAGCGGTCACACAATCCAAGCTCCAGCACAACCAAAGCCGCCCCCATTCGATGTTATGACAGTTGGCTCCTTCCTTCCAGGGCCTATGGTTGGATGCTGCTTGTCTCCTGTTATTGAAGGCACCCTTCCCTCCCCAGTAGCAAAACAGACATGAGGCTAAAGCCTGCACGAGAGCCCAAGGTTCACAAGAATCCGACCCTGCAGAAGTGGGCAGGTACATGGGTGGAGAACGAAGGGCGGCATCCCCAAGCACAGGGAGCCCCACACAGGGTTTTCTAAACTAAGAGACCTGGAGGCAGAAATTGGGGTGATGGGAACCTCAGCTCCTGGCTATTCTGGAGCCAGGGTCCTGAAGGGAGGAAGGCCCAAGCTCTCGGAGGGTGGTGAACAAAAGCGTCTTTATTTCTTCGGTCTCAGTACTGTTCTCAGCAAAGGCTTATTCTCTAGCTCCTGGCCAGACGTCATATTCTAGTAAATGATTAGTTCTCACGGGCCCTTTCAGAGATCTGTTTTCAGAAATGCTCTGGCCCAATAGTACGGGGTTCAAGTCGATGCGATTTAATTCAGGAAAGAAGTTCCCTTGTAGGCCAGGCTTTGTGCACACACAAGGGCTCGGAAGACAGGGGCAAACTGCCAAGTGGTCAGCTGGCCTTGGACAGGCAGCCTCTGGACAGGAAGAGCCCAACGCCTCCTGAGAAGGCTCACCCCAGCTTCCCATTACAACACGATGCACCGCCAGCCTCTTCTCCCCCTCCATCTTCCACACAGGGGCCACCAAACTCTTATTCCTAAAGCACAAGTCAGAAGGGTCCCCTCCCTGCAGCTCGTCGTCACCTCTGGGATCAACCACCGGCCCCTCCCTCTGCTTGGTGGTGAAAGCCTCTGCCACCCTCCTGCTTTTCCAGACCGGGACACACTTCCTTCACACTCTCCCTTCCAGCCAGCCTGCCCTGCTTTCTGCTCCACTTGCATGATTAGACCTCTCCCATCTCCAAGCCTTTGCACAAGCCGTTTTCCGTGTCTGCCACGCCTTCCTCACTCACTCAAAGTGTTACTCAAGGGCATCTCCTACAAGAGGTCCTTCCCGATGCTCCCAACTGATAGCGCCTTTGAAATCATACCTATTTTGTGTGCACTTATCTGTGTTGCTTCCCCCAATAGATTGTAATCCCACTGAGGACAAGGACTGCTGTGTATTTGTCTTTGCATCTCCAAAGCCTGGCTCAGACCCAACCCTAACCCTTTTAGTGAATGCTTGTTCGATGAATGGGTGGGTGGATGGGCACTTGGATGGATCAGTGAGTGAGCAGCGAACAGAGAAATCATGCATCCCAGAAGGCCAGGAAGCTTACCCACCATGAGCAAAGAGCCCCCACCCTGGGCCACCGCCACTGGGCCTTGGTTTGCAGACTGGTAGGGGGCTGGGCGTGCTCAGCTGGACCAGGCAGTGGGTAAATGCACTGCAAATAAGCGATTTCCCGTCGGTCCCCTGCTTCGCTTCACACATTTCGCTGCCCTTTCTATTTCTGGTGTATCACTAGTAAAAACAAACAGCAACTTAGGGAGTGGGTTCTAACCTGTTCTGAAGTGTGCAATGTACCCTGGGCCCAAACCAGACTGGCAGGCTTCCTCCTGCTTATCTCTAGCCTGGGACTCCAGCCACAAGATGCTGCTCAGAACGGATTTAGATATCATTAGGTTCTGGAGGTCACTGGGGCATCCCCTGGCAATGCTGACAGGGCTCCCCTGAACCCACCCCTGCTTCCTCAGTGTGATGTGGAGGCAGCCCCAGGGTCCAGGAGGTGAATTCTGTAAGGCCCGTCAGCCCTGGGACCATGGTCGTTGAATCTGAACATTGGATTAACCATGAAAGCCACGTAGTCCTTCCTTTATCTGACAGGAATCCTCACTATGCCAGGCCAACCTTAAAGGGGCAGGGGGGCCCCCCGCCTCTCTGGGCAGCCTGGTCAACTTTGGGAAACTTTCATCATTAGGAAGCTTTTTCCCCAAACATCAGCCTAAATTCACCCCCTTGCTTCTTTCACCCATTGTTCTCGGTCCTGCCCTCTGAGGCCAAGCTGACCAAGCTAATCCTTTCTCCATATGACAACCCAGCTACAGCCTGGGAGGCCCAGTCCAAGAATCTGGACCATCAGGTGACCAGTTACCCTGGCCAAAGAAACTCACGAAGACTTAGCGACTCAGGGGTGGTGATCAGTGTCAAGGGAGAGGATGCCCTCACTGGCGAAATCTCAAAGCTATTAAAGTTTGAAGGTCATACAGTGCCTTGACGACTCAGTAGGAAACCCATTCCATTCTTTACCACAAAACTAGAGAATATTCAAGTTGAAAGGGTCTGCTCCGGGGTTCTGGGGTCCAGTGGATCATCATTATGGAATCTGCCAAGACTTGACATTCCATGGAATGAAGGTCTGTGAACATTAGTGTCCACAAGCATTGGGGGCTGCCTCTATGGTCCAGCTCAGACCTGAACAGGAGTGGCCATTGCAGCATAACTGACAATGGGCCATAGGCTTCTCCTCGAAGACCTCCAAAGGGAAGGACCCCCCCACCTTCCAAGGAAGCTGTGCTACTATAGGACAGTTCTCAGTGTAAGGACTTTGCCCTGATATCCTGTTTAAATTGGCTTCTTTGAAGCCTTCCTCCTACTTCTGCTCTCTGGGACCAAGCAGAACAAGGCTGATCATTCTTTCACATGACAATCCTTAGAATACTTGAAGGCAGCTATCACGTTCTGCTCAATTCACTTCTTTTCCAGAGCAAGCACCATCAGTTCTTTCAACCAGTTCTCATATGACATGGGTTCAAAGCCCTTCACCAAACTGGTTTCCCTCCTCCAGATTCTCTGCAGCTCCAATGCCCATCCTAAAATGTTATTCGTATTGAATCCCACTAGGACCCAGATATCTTTTTTTTTTAATGAACTGTCACTTAAAAGGCTTCACCTTTTCATTGTTTACCTCTTCTTCCTGCTTCTGTTTATGTCTGTCTGTCTGGTGTTATTCTGAGTCAGTTGGAAGAGTCATGGAGAACAGCCCAAACACGACAACTTGCCCACTGGGTCTCCACAAACCCTGAAGTTTCGTGTCTCAGACTTTATTTCTCAAATAAACTTGGCCATGTCCTTTCTTGGTGGAAGCATCTTCCCTAGAAATTCCACTGACCCAAAATTAATCCCCACAGTTCCTATTCCCTAGACTACAGCTGTTGGAGATAGCTTCTGCTTTCCTTGTCCAAGGTATTGGTAAAGAAAATTCTATTTGACATTTCAAACTGACATTCAAATCTATTTTTTTTTTTTTGCAGATGTGAAACAGTTTAAAATAAACAATTCCTCATGTGTGGGATGGTAGAGGGGATCCCTCCAGACTAAATTGTCATGGATCCCACAATAATCATTTGTGAAAAATCTCTGAAGCCTGATCTAGAATATTTCTCTAGAAGACCGAGGAAGGGAAGGGAAGTCAACATCCAGGTTTTTGGTCATTGGCTAGAACTGGACTTCTGAGCCTTCTGATATCATTCCATCACTTGTCACATGACCCAATTCTTTGCAGGCTTGTCCCAGAGTTGGGATTTTGGAGGGTGAGTAGTAGAGAAAGTTTGAATATAGAGTGCTAAAGATATGTTCTATAACTTGAGAGAATGGAATTGCAGAATCACCAGGCTGGAAAGGATTTCAGAGACCATGCAGCTCAACTCACCCAAACCAAAATCCCCTCTCTGACATATATCACAACCGGTGATCCAATCTCCCCCCAAAGCCTTCCATGATGAGGCGGTTGGCCACCTTAGTCCTAAAGAAACTTGTTCTACTTTTGGAGGACACTCACTGTGAGGAAGTCTTTCCTGATATCTAGCCTAAGTCTTCTTAAACACAGAGAAACCAAGATGGCGTACATTTGAAAGAGAAGCACAAAGACACAGATCTAGAGATTTCCAGGAATGGTTTAAGAACAAAGCTCACTTGCCATATTGTTTACTTCTTTCACTCAACAATTGGGCTAAGAAACCAACACATTTCCATTAGGAGGAAACATGGAAAAGTGATGACTAGTCCCTCCCACGGACTCTCAGTCTATCACCAGAACAACTCCTACAGTTTGGCGGGATGGCACTGAGGAGCGTAAACTCTCAATAGACTCTTTGAGATAAATACCTTTAGGCAAACACCTGCAGAGACCCACCTGGCTCCACAGCTGGGAACTTCAGGATGCCCATGCTGAAGAACTGAGATCCCTGGGGAATTATCCATTGGAGAGGGGGAGTAAATCCTCACTTCCATGACACAGATTCCTCAAGGACCGTCTTAGAAGCACAGAACGTCTTAGGTTAAAAGCCATCTTATTCCATTAGAAGCCTTCTTTGTTTTTTTATGACTGTTGTTGTTATTGTTGTTGCTTGGTCTTTTTAACCCTGTCTGAATCTTTGTGACCCCATCTTGGGTTATCTTAGCTAAGATACTGGAGTGGTTTGTCATTTCCTTCTCCAGCTCATTTTACAGATGAGGAAACTGAGGCAAACAGGGGTTAAGTGACTTGCCCAGGGTCACACAGCTTGTAAGTGTCTGAGGCTAGATTTGAACTCAGGTCCTCCTGACTCGGGGTCCAGTGCTCGATTCACTGCTCCATTGAGTTGCCACCTATTTATGAGTATAGTGAGGTAAAAAGCTGATAAGATTCTAAGACTATATTATTGGACATCATCCCTCATATAGGCAAAAGAAGCAAATCACTAAGATTCTATAAGAGCCTGTTGTGAAGGACATCCACAGCCAGGTACAAATGGAAGAGGAATTTCTTTTTTTTTTATGAGTACTTTTTAAATTTTTTTATTAATTTATTTTGATTTATCAACAATCACTTCCATAAACTTTTGAGTTTTACATTTTTCTCCCCCTCTCTTCCCTCTTCCCTCCCCAAGACGGCACTCAATCTGATGTAGGCTCTACATATACATTCCTATTAAACATATTTTCACATTAGTGATGTTGTAAGGAAGAATTAGAACCAATAGGAGGAACCACCAGAAAGAGGAAACAAAACACAACAGAAGAAAAAAAATAGCAAATAGTATGCTTCGGATCTGCATTCAAACTCCACAGTTCTTTCTTTGGATATGGGTAGCATTTTGGACCTTTGGAGATGTCTTAGATCCTTGTATTGCTGAGAAAGGCTAAGTCTATCAACATTAGTCATTGCATAATGTGACTGTTACTATGTACAATGTTCTCCTGGTTCTGCTCACTTAACTCAGCATCAGTCCATACAAGTCTTTCTCAGGTTTTTCTGAAGTCTGCCTGTTCATTATTTCTTTTTTTTTTTTTTCATTTTTAGGCAATTGGGGTTAAGTGACTTGCCCAGGGTCACACAGCTAGTGTCAAGTGTTTGGTCTGAGGCCAGATTTGAACTCAGGTCTTCCTGACTTCAGGGCCAGTGCTCTATCCACTGTGCCACCTAGCTGCCCCTCTGTTCATCATTTCTTATAGCACAATAGTATTCCATTACATTCATATACCACAACTTCTTCAGTCATTCCCCAATTGATAGGCATCCTCTCAATTTCCAATTCTTCGCCACCACAGAAAGAGCTACTATAAATATTTTTGTACATGTGGGTGCTTTTCCCATTTGTATGATCTCTTTGGGATATAGCCCTAGAAATGGTATTGCTGGGTCAAAGGGTATGCACATTTTTATAGCTCTTTATGCATAGTTCCAAATTGCTTTCCAAAATTGCTGAATCATTCCACAACTTCACCAACAATGTATTAGTGTTCCAATTTTCCCACATCTTCTCCAACATTTATCATTTTCCTGTTTTGTCATGTTGGCCAATCTGATAGGTGTGATGTGGTACCTCAGAGTTGTTTTGATTTGCATTTCTCTAATCAATAGAGATTTAGAGCATTTTTTCATCTGACTATAGATAGCTTTAATTTCTTCATCTGAGAACTGCCTGTTCATATCCTTTGACCATTTATCAATTGGGGAATGACTTGTATTCTTATAAATTTGACTTAATTCTCTATATATTTTAGAAATGAGGCCCTTATCAGAGAGACTGGTTGTAAAAATTCTTTCCCAGTTTTCTACTTCCTTCCTAATCTTGGTTGCATTGGCTTTGTTTGTGCAAAAACTTTTCAATTTAATGTAATCAAAATTATCCATTTTGCATTTCATTATATTCTCTATCTCCTGTTTGGTCATGAATTTTTCTGTTCTCCTTAAATCTGACAGGTAAACTATTCCTTGCTCTCCCAGTTTGCTTATAGTATCGGCCTTTATATCTAAATCATGAACCTGGAAGAGGAATTTCTTAGAGATACTGAGCCCCTCCAAGTGCTCCTGCTGAGGTTGGCATAGGACTGAAGCATCAAACTAAAATGATTTGAACCTCTCAAATGAGATCCATGATGTCCCAAAGCCAGACAGTTTGGCATGGCGGATCCAAAGTTAGCCTTGGGGTCAGCATGACTTGGCTTCCACTTTTTCCTCTTACACATTCTGGCCACGCAACCCTGGGCAAGCCACTTAACCCCCCAATAACTGGGCAGCTCTCTAAGATCATAAATTGCAGAATAGATGCCACCCTGCATTTGGTAAATGCATTGGTAGTCTCCTACACCAATGAAATCGTAGGTCCAGGAAAATACCACTACTACCACCACCACCGCAAACAACAACAACAGAAACCATCAAAAGAGTTCATCCTAATTGTCCACACGGGGGAAAAAACTCAAGAGAATTAGAAATTCCAAGTGTCTGAACTGTGACCTATACGCAATTGGACCAAATACAAATCACATGGAGCTGGCTCATCAGCACATGTACCTTTGGTCAGAAACCAACAACAGATAACAGGTAAGGAAGAGAGAAGACAGCAGAATGAACCTGAGTCTGAGGGCTGGTGCTGAGCCTCTCTCCCTCTGGGGAAGTGACGGAAGCTCTCTGGGCCTCAGTTTCCCAATCAGTAAAATGAAGGAGCCCAACTCAATGGCCTCTAAGATATCTTCCAGTTAATTCCATGATCCCTTTCCATCCTTTATAGTAGAGGATGACACCATACTTAAGACCAAAGACTGCTCACTTCATTTCACAACTAGCAAAACATCAACCGGGCACTGGGATGTGACCTCTTTGCATAAAGCTATTCATGTCATATGCTGTGGTCTACATTTGCCAAGTTTCCTCTTCCTAAAGGAATAATGTCAAATCCTGGCTTGTAATTGCATAGATAAGTTCAGGGCTGTGCTGCTCCCTAAATAAATGTTTAACAGCCAGAGCTCCAAAAAAAATGTATGCATGGTATACGTTTAAGTTTAATCTGCATTAATAACATTTTCTGCATCGCTTCCTTAAGCCTAGATCATTAACAAAAAAATCAAGTCTTAATTTACAGCACTTACTGACTTCCAAGGTATAAATGTTCATGTTGAAAATTAAGCAACCGATGCCAACATGCCCCTGACAGAATCTCAGAACCTCACACCTGGAAGGAGCCTCAGAAAGAAGCTGGTCCCTCGCGGCCTCAACAGGAATTTCTTTTGCAATGTCATATGGCAATGGGTACATCCAGTCTTTGGCTGAAGCCTCCAAGGAGGAGGAGCTCCCTGCTTCCCAAAGCTGTCTATTCCACTGTGGGACATTCTACCTTCCATCCAGGATCTTTGGACAGCTCCTCCTTTCCTCTTTGTCAGAATTGTGTTTCTCTCAGGGTCTTCAGAAATCATCCTTAAGAGCCTCTGATCCCACTCAGACTGACTCCCCAAGAATTTTCAACCAAGGGATCCTACCTATCCTCCCTCCTTCGTAGTATTCTCTGCTCAAACCTAAGGTGTACCTTAGACAATGCCCAGACTTCCTCTCCTCCACCACAAATCCTAAGATGGTGTGGACACTCCCCTCCCCCTTTCCCAAGGTCCCTATCCCATTCATCTCAACAATTCGCTTGGAATAGAAGTTCCTTTCACTGATTCCTCCACCACAGAAAGGGTGAAGGTTTTATTAAAGCACACCAAGAAGTTATTGACTGCAATGCTCTGGGCTCCAATGGCTAGTCAGGAGACTTTAATGAAGGCATGCATCCCTTCCAACACACTTATCTGGATGTTCTAGGCTCATGGGGCTAATTCCAGAGGTTGCAGAGGTGACCGAGTTCTCTAGACCATTTCCCAACATTTAGAGGCTAGTGTTCTCTTGGGGAGTAATTGTGTGGTGAAAACTAACCCCACAGGTCAATAAAAGGTGGAAATAAAACTCCATGAAAGCCTCCCACATGTTCAAGTGAGATTTGTTGAAGGACGTGAGTTATTTAGGAGATGAATTACAGCTAGACAGCAGGTGGTTGGAGTGGGATGCTACTCCCATAGGAAGAACATACTCTTCTGGGCGAGTCTTCTCCCTCCAGATCCAAGTAATCACTCTGCGTGAGGGCTACAGGATTGCTTTGTCAGCACTGGGCTTCCAGGCTGGATCACTCTTACTTACTTACATAGGGGGATAGCACCACTTCTGATATTGGTCCTTATTTGTGAGATTCCTCGCTCTTAGAGGATGAGGCTTGGCTGTAATGTTCCTGGCGACTTAGGAGCCTTGTTTGGCCATGTGGAAGAGCTGGTGGACAGCCTTTTCTGAGTGCCGATTGGCCAGAAAGCATGTAACTCCTAAGTGGTCTCTGACCCCCAGCAGCTTCAGATGTAGGTGCTACTTGTCTGGAGAGAAATCTACAGTGGACTGGTTTGCATAATGGGAGGGAGCAGTCTCAGGCCAAGGGCTCTGCTCAGTTTGGATGCTAATGAAAGAAAGAAAGAAAGAAAGAAAGAAAGAAAGAAAGAAAGAAAGAAAGAAAGGAAGGCAAGAAGGAAGGAAGGGAGGGAGGGAGGGAGGAAGGAAGAATTCCAGGGTTGTATGTAAAAGCTTGTACTGACAAGGCTTGAGGAATGATCACGGGTCACATAAAAATGTCAGTTCATGAGGAAGGGTGGCAATGCTGGAAGGGCCTGCCCAAATGCAATCTGGCCCCATTCTCTAAAAAGCCTGAGTAAAAAAGACCATTGCATCCTAGTGGAAAGAGAGTTGGATCTGAAGGCAAGTTCAAATCTGAACCTGAGTTCAAATTCTGCTTCTGACAGTTACTTAGCTATGTGACCTTGGACAAGTCACTTCACCAGCTGGTACCTCAGTTTCCCTCAACTGTTTGATGTCTGCTGCTAGACTAGATGGCCTCTGAGCTCTGGAGTTAGGATGACCCATGAAATTATCCCCGACTGATGGACAGACATTTCACTATAATAAGGGTCTCCCCCTTGGGAAGAAGCAGAGGTCCCCTGCAAGTATCCAGATAGAAGATGTCCCTGAGGCTGTAGCTGGGATAATCCCCCCCAGATCTCCTCTCCAGAATGCCCAGAATGAATGGAGGCAAGGGTGTGCTAGTAGATGTTTAACAACCAACCCCTAAAAACATGCACAAGTGACATACTTCTAAGTTTATATTGCATCGTTAACATTTCATCCATCACTTTCTTAAGTCCAGACAATCCATAAAGCAATAGACGGAGCCCTGATTTGTAGAGATTTCTGGGGTGTCGATGCTCGCACCACCCCAGCCCCTCCATTAGTGAAAGCAATAATGAGCATCACAATGGGGAGGACACCCCGGCGGGGAGCTGTGTGCCAAGAAGGTGAGCATGCCAGCCCCAGACCTCCCTGCCAAGGCTGCAATGGGGACACTGAGCAGCTCCAGCTCACCAATCACACCAGCTGCTGAAGCATCCCCCAAGAAATCACCTCATACAAACCTTCCGTCGACCGATCCATCGTTTATTGACCTGTCATCCATCTATTTTCCATAATATAGCTGTAAGTATAGACATAGATACATATACACATACACATACACATACACATACACATACACATACACATACACATACACATACACATACACATACACATACACATACACACATGTGTGTCTATTCATGGATGAGTTTGGTTGCTCCCCAAAGACAGGGATTGCTTCCGTTTTGTCCTCGTGGGCCCAGCGCCCCTCCCAGGGCCTGCCTGACATGTGGCTGACCCTTCATACGTACCTGTTGCCGAGGAACCTAATCATTGCGAATCTTCAAACCCTGTGCAGTCCCCATCCATGTCCATTCATGGATTCTCCATAAAGGGCCCTCTTTAGGGGCTCATTAGGCCGCCTTTTAACATTCCACCAATGATGGCCCAAGCCTCAGGCTGACCACGCGTCTGCCTGCCCCACTCGCTCCAGAACTCTCCCACCCGCTTGTCCATCATACGAGTCCTTGGTGAGGTCCGGGACACTGCTCCTCACCCGCAGGCCCCCAGCTGCCCGATCACAGAGGATCTGAGTTGGGAGGGCAGCTGGGCCTCTGTTCTTGAACACAACCCCCCTATCTACAGCCTCCCGGACAAGCAGCCAGCCAGCCAGCTTCTGCTGGGAGACACCCGGGGATTACGGCCCACTGACTCCTGAGACAATCCATAAAACGTTTGGGCAGCTCTAATAATTGGGGGTTTTTTCCGATGACAACTACCCATTGATCTTCATTATACCCTTGACGGCCCAGCAGAAGGAGTCTAATATCTCCCCTTTCACAGCCCTTCAGGTTCTTGGTGACCTTCGCTACCAGGCCACACCACACCCCGCCCTTCTCCATCTGTTCTCCTGCTTGAGGAATGTCCTGGTTCCTTCAGTGGGAGGTTCTTCCATGGCTGGAGGTCAAGGTCCTCTGCTGGCCTGATCCCGCTTCCAAGGCAATCTCCATCTCCTCAACATCCTTCCTAAAGCAGGACATAAGCAGCCACTTCCTCATCAGAAGGCCTCCTCCCCTCCTCGCACATCAGCGACCTGTCCATGGCCTCATTAGGCCCCATCCTTCCACCCTCTGAGCTCCTGGTGCAGGGCAGGATTCCCTTTGGCCCCTTCGAGTCTATTTTCTTCTTTGTTTTGTTAGATCAAAGTCCTCTTCTCCTTTTAAATGGAGGAATGCCATTGTCATCCTTAATAACGTGTGGAGTGGGGAGTCATCCCCTGAGCCCTTTGGAAAGAAGGCACTTTCAGCACAGAGGACAGTCCTCCAGGCATGACAGAAATAGCTGTGTCACACGCTAGAAGCAGGTCACAGCAAAGGCGCCTACAGCCCCACAGCCTTAGTGGGAGCCCCAGCCTCAGATCTTGTCATGGGAACACGCAACCACCTCTCACCCCACCGTGCATCTGCTCATTGCCTCTTTGGGGACCTCAGCCCTCATTCTTTGGTGTTCACGGGACCATCGATTTAGAGCTGGGAAGGAACTTTGAGATCATGGAATCCAACGTGCCCATTTTACCAGTGAGGAAGGTGAGGCCCAGACAAACTGAGAGAGAGAGACAGAGACAGAGACAGAGAGACAGAGACAGAGACAGAGAGACAGAGAGAAAGAGAAAGAGACACACAGAGAGAGAGAGAGAGAGTTCATGGGCCCCTAGCGGAGTGCTCCATACACATCACCTCTTTTCCTCTCTCCCTGAATACTCAGACACATGAGGGATTGATGCTCCTGTATTAGTATTGAAATCAGAAGGCAGCCATGCAGAACAGGCTGCTAACAACTCGGGATTATCCTCCCACTTGCTGGGATTACCTGCACCTGAACAATCCAAGAGGGAGGAAGAAAGTCCCAGGTGGTTTCTGCGGGCATGCTGAGTCAGGCGCATTGGTCTGAATGAATGCCCGGCATTGCAGGGATTATTGAGTCAGGAGCTGAGCAGAGGGTCCGTGGCTGTGACCAGAGATCCTCAGTATTGGCCATCCTGCTAATATGGATGACTTCATGTCATTTCCAACACAAACGAGGCAGAGCTAGAAGTCTATGGACATCAGAGGCATCTGGCTGTCACAGTACACAGAGTGCTGGGCCTGGAGTCAAAAAGACCTGAGTTCGAACCCAGCCTCAGATGTTTACTAGCTGTGGGACCCTGGGCAAGTCGCTTCACCTCTATTTGCCTCAGTTTCCTCATCTGTAAAATGGGGGTGCTGATAGCACCTGGCTCCCAGGATTGTTGTGAGGATCCTGTGAGATCATATTTATAGTAAAGAGCTTAGCATGGTGCCTGGCACACAGTAGGTACTTGATAAATGCTTATTTCCTCTCTTTCTTCACTGCTGAGGTCGTAACCAGGTCTAATTCACCACCTCACTAAGTTCAAGGGCCTAGGTTTGAGTCATGTGTCTACAATTAATTAAAAGTCACTGCAGCTACAGGTACTGGTCATGGCCACTGGTGATAGAGGGGTCCAGCCCCCAAAGTTCACTAATAGCCACCCAAGTGTCAGGCATGGAGCCTCAGTATCTCTTCCTCGGCCCTTTCTCCCCCTCCTTCTTCTCAGCTGCTTGGAGGTCTCTCTCAAGGGTGAAGGAAAAAAATAAAATCTAGAAACCTGCTCACCCCAGCACGCCAGGTACCATCACTGCACAGGGCCTCAGCACTGTGCAGGGTCTCACCAGCCAGGGTCCCCTGCGAGATCCAGGGTCCTTCTGGATTCCTGCAGAAGGGAAACCACACCTCCGAATGCCTCCAAGACACCTACTCTAATGAATAATAATGATTCCAGACTTGGGGCAGACAAGTTTGCACTGGGCACAGGGTTCTCTGGCTGGGTCTCAGATCAGCTAAGCAGCTTCATGCAGTTTAGTTTTCCAGTCACATCCAAACCCCACAGCCTTGATCTCTGCATCATTTCCCCCTTGTCTGATATGGCCAGAGTTGTGGGAAAGGACTTTATGCAGGTGCCCAAGTTCTCAGAGACTCATCACCAGGCTGGTTATGGAGCGGTGAATGTTTCTGCCCTAGAAACACGGAAGGGCCATCCATTAAATCATTACTTAATTAGGCTGATATCTGTCCTTGGTGGAGGGAGTGCCCCACCTCTCCAACGAAATCCCAGGGCCTCAAAGCATTGAAGACCCAGGTGCCCCAGCCAACGCTAATCTGAGAATCTTATCTGGAAGTCAGCTTAGTTTATCCCCATATGCAGGCCAATTCCCGAGGCCAGATCACAACTGGGCTCAGCACCAGAAGCAGATTGTACCCCAAGCACCCTATGTACCCTCACACACATCAACCATGCCCCCGTTCAGAGGGATTTGTTGAGCTAGGAATGTCTCTGTGGGTGTTCAATGGTTGGGAAACATCTACTTAACCCTGGGTATACATGGGTGGATGACTAAAGAAATGTACAACTAGAGGCACTTGGTGTCATTGGTAAGAGGATGGGCGTGGAAGCACGGGGAATGGGCGGAGTTCAGAAGCTGTTCAAGTGTTCAGACACACACCAGGGAGGTGCATCTGGCAGTCAAACGGACTGTCCATGATCATATCCAATGAGACATCTGTGAAGTGCTAAACACAGTTCCTGGCACATAGTAGGGCTTGATAAATGCTTATTTCCTTCCCTCCCCCTTTCCTACCTTTGCACATGATCCAAGAAGGGCCATTCCCTAAGATGCTCTCTGTGTCCCATCTTTGGCAGACTTTTTCAGAATGATGGGAGATCTGGGTCAATGGAGAGATCAATGGATACCAAATCAGAGAAACCTTGTTCCATCTGTGTAACCTTGGATTAGCAACTCACCGTCTCTGGTCCTCAGTTTTCTCATCTGCAAAACCGGTGGTTTTCATTAGATGAACTCCAAGGTCCTTTCCAGCTCTAAATGTATGATTCTTTGATACCAGGACCTTGCTGAACCTCACTGTAAAATCAGGGGAAGGAAGGAAGGAAGGAAGGAAGGAAGGAAGGAAGGAAGGAAGGAAGGAAGGAAGGAGGGAGGGAGGGAGGGAAGGAAGGAAGGAAGGAAGGAACGAAGGAAGGAAGGAACGAAGGAAGGAAGGAAGGAAGGAAGGAAGGAAGGAAGGAAGGAAGGAAGGAAGGAAGGAAGGAAGGAAAGAAGGAAGAAGTATTAAGTGCTTACCATGACTTCATCTCTAAAACTGGAGGTTGGATGAATGGTTGGGTGAATGATTCTCGTTCATGAGATGTATGAACAAATGGTAAAATGCTTCCTCAATGCTTCCATGAGCACCGTGCTGAACTAGAGATACAAATAGAAGCTGGCACCTGTCCCGGACACCAAGGAGCTCAATTTTCCCAGGTGGAGGCCCCAAAGAGGAGGCTTCAGGGGAATGTCAGATGGAAAGGCCCCGTGGTCTTTAGGGTACAGGGCAAAGCCCAGTGGTATGGCCTTTGCAAACCTTAAAGTGGCAGAGAAATTACTTTTGCTGTTGTTATTCTGATGAATGACTTCCTAGTTTTGTTCTGTGACTTTGGGTCTTTTGGTAAAGAGAAGGGGAGACACGTGAAACCACAGCACAGCACAGGAGAAAGAGGGCTGATTTGGAACTCAAAGAAGGCAGGCTCCAATCCCAGACCTGCCACGGACTATGTAGTCTTGAGCAAGTCACAAGCTCTCGGGACCTCGGTTTTCTGTGGGTGGCAAAGTGCACAGAGTCAGGAGGACCTGGGTTCAAATCTGGCCTCAGACACTTAGTAGTAGCTGTAGCTGACCCTGGACAAGTCACTTAACCCTGTTGGCCTCAGTTTCCTCATCTGTAAAATGACCTGGAGAAGGAAATAGCAAACCCCTCCTGTATCTTTGCCAGGACGTGGGATCATGAAGAGTCCAACATGACTGAACAAGTAATGTCCAAGGGCTGGACTCCACGATCCCTAGGGGCCCTTCTGGCTCTAGGTGCTATGATCCTAGCTCAAATCACCAATTAGCGAGCACCTACTGTGTACGGAAGCCCTATGCTGGGGAGGGGGTCCGAGAGACGGCTTGAATGAGACACAGTTTCTACTTTCACCGGGCTCACAGTCTGGTAGGGTGGACACTGGGACACACAGTTAAAGCTAAGTGCATTCCAAAGGTGCAAAGTGCTAAGTGAGGCCTGAGGAGGAGAAGGGGATTATGGATACCGAGGCTGCCAGGAGGCAGAAGGAGGAGTTTAAAGCCAGGCTTTAAACTCTGGGTAGGAATCCAACGGAGGGCGGGGGCAGTGCTTGGGAAATAAGCAGCAGCAAAGGCCTGGAGGTAGGAAATCTCTGGGTGGTGTGCAGAGGACAAGGAATAGTCCAGATTGGCCGAACCTAACAATGTGTCAGGGAGCAGTAGGAAGTAAAGCTTCAAAGGGAAGAGGCGTCCGATTGTTGTGAGCCTTGGATGCTAGACAGACGGGTCAGAGCTCTCCTCAGGGGAAGGATGAAGCCCTTGCCCCAGCCGAATGACCCAAGGGGATCCTTGGAGGACCACCTGGAGCACGGAGAGGGCAGAGGCTAATTTGAGGGGAACTCAGAAGAGCGTCAAGGAGGGCTGGAACCAGGGAAGGGGCACAGTGATGGAATCCACAGGGCGTGCACAGGAGGCGAAGTCTTGCTGCTGAAATAGTCTCTAGAAGTGTCTCCTAAAGAGAGCGCCGAAGTCTGTGCAAACCAGCAGGACGATGCCCGGACTCTCCCGGAAGGAAGAAGGAAGAGAACGGGGTTGGGGGGGGGCCCTCTGGCAGGACGCCCTCGGAGCTCACGGAATCAGGCCGGGGCTTGCTCAGCCCAGGGGAAGGGTCTTCTGTCTTCCCTGCCCGACAGAGCCTGCCCTCGCGCGGTCACCCATGACCTGTCTGTTCCACCTTCAGGGGCTCGGGATTCTCCTCTTCATCGAGGCCTCCTGGGGCCCTCGGCAGCGTTTCGCTCCATCCCCTCCCCTTCCTGGCCCCTCCTGCCTTGCCTTCTCCCTCCGACTTCTCAGACCGGGCCCTCTCGGCCTTGTCAGCTCGCTCCTCTTCCTCCTCCCACTCCTAGCTGGCCGGCCTCCCTCCGCAAGGCTCATCCCTGAAGGCTCGGTCTTTGGCCCTCTTCTCTGGCACTCCTTTAGGTGATCTCGTCCCTTCACCTGTGTCCAAATACATTCCTGCACCCCACCACCCTCACCCACCTGTCTCCAGCGTGCTGATCTCCTGTTCCCGGTCCTAAGCGCCCCACAAACGCTCTCCAGTTAAACCTCGGATGCACGCCACAATGGGGCTATGATTTCATTCCTCTTGGGATCAAAAAGCTTTTCAGGATCAGGGATTTTGGAGCCGACTGGTACCTTGGAGACCAACCCTTATTTTACAGATAAGGAATCGGAACCCAGAGCTGAAGTGACTTGCCCAGGGTCACACAACTAGTCAAAGGCAGGATTTGAATACAGGTCTTCCTGCCTCTAAGTCCAGCCCTGTTCTGCTATAGCACCCTGCCCTCTTCGCTGGACCGTCTTCAGAGGTTGCCTATTGGTTACAGAATAAAGTATGAACTCTTGATCCCGGCATCCAAGGACCTCCTCAATCTAGTTCCGATTTTGCTGTTTAGCCTCATCTCCTATTCCTCCCCTTTTAGCCTCTGTGCTGACTCAAGCATCCCCATCCCCCCCACGTGCTGGCACTTAGGCCCCCTCAAGCCCTCTCCATATCTGGAATGGACTCCCCAGCACAGTTCACTCCTTTATCCCCTCCAGATGGTACCAGAGGGTTCTCTCTCTTCTCGAGGATCTCAAATCTCACTGTTCGCTCTGGGATTTACACCAGTGGAGAGAGCACCAGGTTGGAGTCAGGAAGACCAGAGTTCAAATCTGGCCTCAGATACTTGCTATCTATGTAACCCTGGGCAAGTCACTTCAACCCTGTTTGCCTCAGTTTACTCAATTGTAAAATGGGAATCATAATTGTATCTACCTAACAGTGTTGTTGTGAAGATCAAATGAAACAGGATTTGTAAAGTGACACATAGTAGGTCCAATATAATGCTTGTTCCCCCTCCACCCCCCCAACATTCTAGCCTCATTCTTCCACCATCTCACAGAGAGAAACTGAAAGCCTCCCGTCTCTTCTCAGGTCCTGGCCAGTCTTTTTCTGGGTCCTCCTATCCTGCCCACAGAGTCCTCAGCATTATCTCACCACCCAGAATATTGATTTACTAACGTCCCCTTGAAATAGTAATTCACTCATTCCTCTGACAGGAAGCCCAGCCCGACTTTGCCCACCCCCTTCTCTCCTTCCC
>NW_020944038.1:0-876 GCF_900497805.2 Vombatus ursinus
AGCGCAGCGGCGTCGGAGCAGCGCCCAGCCAGCGGACGACGAGCCGCCGATGGACCTGAGCGCTGCCGCGGCGCTCTGCCTCTGGCTCCTTAGCGCCTGCCGCCCCCGGCACGGGCTGGAGGCGGCCGCCGTGCCGAGGGCCCAGGGGGCCGGCCAAGGTGGGGACCCGGGCGGCGGCGGCGGCGCTAGACGGGGCCCAAGCGAGGCGGCCAGCATGGCTGACGGTCCCCTGTCGCCGTCGGCAGTGGAGGCGGTGGCCAGAGTGACGAGGCTCAGCGCGGGCTCGACGGGCGGGAACCGCTCCTCTCCGTCCGTGGTCCCGCACCAGTTCATGCTTTCCCTTTACCGGAGCCTGTCCACGAGGGCCCTCGCTCCTGGAGGGGCTCCGGCCCCGGCCCCTGCCTCCGCCACCGCCTCCGCGGGCGGCAACCGACGGGCTCTCGCCGACACCGTCACCGGCTTCGCTGACCAGGCGCCCCCAGGTACCTTCGCAGGGCCGGCAGCCGCCCCCTCTCCCTGTGCCGCTCAGTCCCAGGGTCAGCTCCCTCCTGCTGGTCTGGGGGGCTCTGGGTGTGTCTCTAGGTGCGCGCGAGCGCGCGTGTGTCTGCGCTGCTTCTCTGGGCCCGCTGCAATCAGCGGCGCCCGGGAGCCCCGAGGTCTTCCTCTGCTCTAGCCTCGTGCTGCTCAGATAACGCTCTGCGTGCGGGTGGGCCCTGAGACGGGCTTCCCTGGGCCCAGGTAAAGGAGGAGATCTCTTCTGAAGCGAGGAGGGTCCGAGCTACTCAGAGTGGACGGGCAGTGAGGGACCTCAGGCCGCCATTGCATTTAGGTGTGTGTGTGTGTGTGTGTGTGTGTGTGTGTGTGTGTGTGTGTGTG
>NW_020944038.1:886-28779 GCF_900497805.2 Vombatus ursinus
GTGTGTGTGTGTGTGTGTGTGTGTGTGTGTGTGTGTGTGTGTGTGTGTGTGTTTTGGAGCGGGGAGATCGGGGGCAGAGGACATCCACACCAGCCCCAGCCTGCTATAGGGCAGCCGGACTTCGGAGCGGCTTCTTCCGGAGTACTTCTATCCCATCTTGTCGTAGTATGCCCACCTGTCTGGTGCCCGGAGGCGGGAGATGGCATATGCCCAGTGCACTCTAGCTTGTCTGTGGACAGTGTCATTTTTACCCGGGAGTCTTTCTTTTTTGGGGGGTGGGGCCAGGTGTGAAGGCTTTTGTATCAGGGAGACTTCACAGGGAACTTCTGGACTTTGGGTCCGAGAGCCGGCAGTGGGAGGGCAGCTCGGGCTGCACAGCGTTGTGCAGGGTCCCCGGGCAAGGAAGGGACCCTCGAGTGGATAGGCCCCGAGTCCGTGGCCCAAGGCTTTCGTGGCCAGGACTCCAAGAGGGGAGTGTGGGGGTCGGGGTCAGGCCACGGGTCACCGCTCCACTCCAGCGGGCCGCCTTTCCCGCTGAAGTGCTGAGCTAAGAGCTTCTAATTCTGTTCTCTACCCGCCTAGTTCTTTTCCATATCATCCCTTCTCTCGCTGCCCAGGCCCAGCGACTGTTCTATACGACCCGGCCCAATTCTGGCCTCCTTGCTCTCTTTCAAATCTCCTCCGTCTCATCATTGTGCTGCCCTCCCCGGGTCCCAGAGCCGGAGTCCATTCTGGGCGAGGCTGGCCGCGCGGGGGCTGCGTCGGGCCCTAGTGAGGAGCGGGGAGAGAGACGGGGTGCGTCTCATCTGGACTTTATTAATCTCTGTTGAAGTCATTAAGGCAGACAGATAGGAGAAATGTAACTAATTTCAGGCGGAAACTCCGGTAAATTTCAGTCTTAATTCCCTCCAGCCCCAAACCGTGCAGGAGAGCAGCCTGGGACCGACTTGGGCCGGCCCAGAGAGGACAAGCCTACCAGGGACCTGTTCCACAGCCACAAACTGGGGATCGGGACGGCTCCACTGATAGCCAGAAGAAGGGCCCAGGCCGAGGTTTTCGCTTCCAGCGAAAGCCCGTCCTCATGAGGCTTGTCTGAGCCCCCTCGGGCTCCCTTCCCAGCCCTACTCCGCGGGGTGCTGCTCTCTGAAAGGCTGGTTCTCGTAATTCGACCTCCCTCCCTTGACATTGCCGGCCGGAGAGGCCCTGCCCTCCTTAGAGCAGGCTGCTAAGTTAAACTGGGCGCCTGGCCATCTGGAGTCGGGGGGCAGGGAAGACCGACCAGGAGGAACGTCCTCGAGCTCTCCTGGGGAGGCAGGCGTATTTATTCCCCAGTGGCTGCACTGCCCAGGACGCCAAGAAAAAGCCGCTGGTTTTAGGGCAAAGGTGTCCTCGGGCAAAAGCACATGTAGGGAAACTCGCGTTCGGCCGCCTTCGTGGGCACCGCTTTCTATCTAGATGTCTTCTCTCCTTGGGCCTCGGGCCTTTCCTTCTTTCCTGGGCCAGTGCTTCGAGAATCGCAGCTTCGAGGGCCCTTCCAAAGCAGCTTGTTCAACCCCGTATCCCCCTGGTTTTACAATGGAACGAGTGAGGCCCAGAATGCCCGGGGTCATCCACTGAGTCGGGATAGAGCCACGACCGAGCCCAGGTTTCTGGAATTTCAAGGTCCTGCTCGTTCTACATTGTCTTCTGCCAGAAGACAGCTCTTCTCTTCTGGCCAATCCCTCGTCTCTCTTTCATCTTCTCACTCCCTTCTCTGCTTCGCTTTGTCCTCTCGGCTTACCCCTCTGCCTTCCTCCCCATCGGCAGCTCGGAAGGAGCCTTATCTTAAGCGCTAGGACGCCCGAGCTTGGGTGCCCGGGCTGGGACACCGAGCCCTGAATGCCCCAATTTCAGGCAAACTTTCCGCACGCTCTCTGCCTTTGGGGGCAAAATGAAACCATATGACCTCTTCAAAGTGTTCGCCTTAGCCGCTGCTTGGAGGAATTCCCCCCAGCTCCCCCCCACTTTTTTTTTTCTTCCCTGGGACTCAAGAAGAAAAAAAAAACCTACACAACTCTGAATAGCTTTAGTCTCCCTTTCCCACTGGAGAGAAACAGTGACTGAGGGGCTGTGGGAGCGCATCTCAGGCTCTCCACGGGTGGGCTGAAGGCGTGGGGTGGTCACAGGGTTCCGACTGGGGCCAGAGATTAGGGAAGGGCGCCCGCACCAGCGCTCTCTCCCTTCCCTTCCACTCGTAGGCTTCATATCTGGCTGGGCAGTGCTTGGGCCCCGTGCCCTGAGGGCCCAGCGTAGGAAGCCCCCAAAGTCGGGCATTTTGCTGCCGCTAGTAAGGAGGGCTCTTGCCAAGGCGTTCCTTGGGGATCCTGGCCTCCCCAGGCACATCGCCTGGTCCTGAGAATGAAGTGAAAGGTACAGCCAGCGGCTGAGCCGCTTTTTAGAAAGTGAGAGTGGAGCTGCGGCAGACAAGCCTGAAGCCCCGGGCTTTCCTCCTGGGTCTTGGGGCTTAACCTGTGTCCCAGCTGTGCCTCCTTTTTGCCCAAGCTCCGCGGTCTGCCTAACGAGTAGACTCGGTCCAGGCAGGTTGTGGGGGATGGCTAGGAGGTGTGGGGGATGGCTAGGAGGTATGGGGGATGGCTAGCGGGATTGCTGCGGCTGCCCGAAACTGCCTGGGCCCCTGAGGCTTTCACCGATTTGGTTATCTCTGACTGGAGCTGGGGAGAAGCAGTCTGCAATTTCACTTTTTTTTTTTTTTTTGTCTGATGCAGCAAAGATGCAGGCAATGGAGATTGCGGTCCGGAGGAATCTCTCTCAGTTTCCTCAGTTTCCCTAGCTGGCAAATTAGGGAGTGGTGCTTTTCCACTCTGAGGGGAATTTGATGGGGGGAGAGCCGCGTGTCCTTATCAGTCTCCAACCAACTCTCTCTCTCTGTCTCCGTGTCTCTGTCTCTGTCCGCCTCTGTCTCTCTCTGTCTCTGTCTGTGTCTATGTGTCTGTGTCTCTCCCTCTCCCTCTCTCTCTCTCTCTTCCTCTCCCTCTGTCTCTCTCTGTCTCTGTCTCCTCCCTTGCAGACGATGCCTCCACCGAGACAGGCCAGCGTTTCCTCTTCGACGTGTCCAGCTTGGCAGACGCTGGCGAAGTAGTGGCCGCGGAACTTCGGGTCCTTCGCCGAGCGCCGGCAGCTCGAGATCGGCCGGCCAAACAGGAGGCGGCGGCCCTGGGGGAGTTCGGGGAGGCCCTGGGAGCGCAGCCCTTCGCCCTGCTCCTGCTTTCCACTTGCCCGGGCGCGGCCCGTGGGCCTCGGCTACTGGCCTCCAGGCCCGCCGGCCCTCTTGACTCGGCGCGTTGGGAAGTGTTTGACGTGGCGGACGTCGTGAGGCAGCACCGGCTCGAGCTGCCCCTTTGCCTTGCGCTGCGCGCGGTGGGCGGCCCCTCGAGGAGCCCATTGGCCCCCAGGCTCCTGGGCTTGGGGCTGCCCGGGAGCCTGCGGCCGCCGCCCAACGAGCGGGCCCTACTGGTGGTTTTCTCGCGCGCCCGCACGAAAGAGAACCTTTTCCAGGAGCTTCGGGCCAAGGGCCGGGCCCGGGGGCGGCCGGGCGCTGCGCCCTCCGCGGGGCGCAGGAAGCGGCGGACTCCGGGGGCCGGGCCCGGGGTCGGGGCCCGGGTGACGGGAGGGGTTGGGGACCCTGGCGGAGGCAGCGGGAGCCCGAGCGCAGGGCGGGCCCCAGGGCGCAGGGGCCGGAGCCGCTGCGGCCGCAAGCCTCTGCACGTGGACTTCAAGGAGCTGGGCTGGGACGACTGGATCATCGCTCCCCTCGACTACGAGGCTTACCATTGCGAGGGAGTGTGTGACTTCCCGCTGCGCTCGCACCTGGAGCCCACCAACCACGCCATCATCCAGACGCTCATGAACTCCATGGCACCCGAGGCCGCGCCGCCCAGCTGCTGCGTGCCTGCCAAGCTCAGCCCCATCAGCATCCTGTACATCGACGCGGGCAACAACGTCGTCTACAAGCAGTACGAGGACATGGTGGTGGAGACGTGCGGCTGCAGGTAGCGGGGCGTGCGGGAGCCCCGGAGCCCGGAGCCCGGCCGGCTCTGGCTGGGTCCTGCGGGCAAGGCAGGCGGGCAGGCCGGCCGGCGGTCCGGGGCCCCGGACCTCGGGACAGTGCAAGGGAGGTGAGCGGGCCGAGCTGGTCCCGCGGGCTTTGTCTCCTTGGAGCCCAGCGGCCCGAAGCCCCCAGCTCCTGTGGGGCGCGCGCTCGCGCACACACACGCACGCACACACACGCACACACACACACGCACACGCACACACACACGGACACGCACAAACACACACACGCACACGCACACACACACACACGGACGCGCGCACACACACACACACACACGCATACGCACACACACTCCCTGGCTCACTCCCTGCCAGCCTGCCCGCCCTCAGACCCCCACCACGGGACAGTGTCTGCATGCTACTGAATCTCACCTGCTTTTTTGAAGGGGAGGGGCTGCCGGGAGGAGGGAAGGAAGGGTGTGACTCCTCAAAGATAGTCCTGTCTGGGGGAGATGCTGGCTGACTGCAGCTCTGTAAGGTGGCCTACCGTAAATGCCAAAAATAATTGAATGTGGGCAGAACTGTGCGGAGGAGCCAGGGACCCAGATTTCGAGGCGCTAGAGGGGCGCAGAGGTGTTCCTCCCCGAGGGCTGACTGACCACTGATCTCTGCCACGGAGGATTTTACAGATGACCAGGCTGAAAGCCTGGAGAGTGGGAGGATCTTGCCCAAAGCCATATAGCTGGGAAGGCCCCAAATCCCACGCTGCCTTGCCTTCTAATGGTTTTTTACGTTTGGAAGTAAATAAATCCCCAGGCCTCCCTTTCATTTTTGGGGGACACTTTTCCCGAACCAGAGTCCCCTTTGGGGGCCCACGGAGTACTGGGTATTTCCCGCTTTCTCCAGAACTTGGGGAACCCAGGACAGTTTAAATAGGGCCTTATCTTTTCTTTCTCTTTCCCTTGCTGAGGGAACAGGCCGGATACGGGGTTTTGAGGGGGTTAAACCTCTGTGCGATTCGGAGGTCCAGGAGCCGCCAGTCGGGTAGACCTTGGAGATGGGGTAGCTGTATGACTAGGTGGGTCGAGGAGGGGAAAAGATATAGGGTCCAGTTTGGAAGGAGTGGGAGTAGCGGGGGGGGGGGGCGCGGAGGAAAGCGGGCCAGGGGGCTCACCCGAGACTTTTCACCACTCATTTCTACTGGCCCTGGGATGGAGGCAGGAGGACGGTGGGGCGTCCCTACCCGGGCATCAGCCCACCCCGGGATCCTGGGTACTGCTGGCCCCGACCGACTGACAGACAGATGCGGGAAGGGGTGAGCAAGTCTGCAACGTCGCTGAAGGCCGGGCTGGGGAGGTCGGCAGGGCTAGCTGCGGGGACCCTTCCAGCCCCTCTCCGCGTCCAGCTTCCTCCATCTGCGTCCCGGGCTGTGGCTGCCCTGAGATCCCGCGGTCCCGAGGGACTCGGGGTCAGTGTCCGTGCAACTCCGAGGATGAGGGGAAAGGGAAGCAGACCGCAGGCCTTCCAGAGTCGGCCGGAGTTCGCCTTCTGTGACTGGCCTCCAAGCCGAGCCTACAGGACAGGTTTTTGTCCTTGCCGTGGACTCCGCTTTTTCCTCCGTCCCCAGCTCACTCACTCCTCCAGTCCCCCCCCCCCTCCTTTCTCCCCCCGCCCCTGCCAAGGGATCTGAGCTTTAGTTGGTGTAGCTTGGAAGGAGAGATATAAAGGCGGCAGAGGCTGAAACCCAATTTAAAATTGGGAAGGAAAGAAGGAAGACCCCAAACCCTAATGACTAAAGACCCATTCCTTTGGATGGATTTGAAAGGTCAGGTCTCCTACTCGCCTGGTGTGAGCTGAGAGGGAGCGCAGTGGACCGTCTGCCAGCCAGTTTTTGTAGCCCACCAAGGCGATTGACCGTTTCTAAGGCCACAGAGGCCCGCAGGCTAGAGCCCCTGGCGCTGCTGCGGGGACTCCGGAGTGGTTAGGGCCAGGCTCTGTGAGCGGTATGGTCCTCGGCCTTGGATTTTGGCTCCGCAAAGCGCCTGACTTCCGTAGGATAATTTAGTCGGGAGCTGAGGACGAATTCCATTTGATCTGCTAGTCACATCCTAAGGCATTAAAATGTCAATAGGTCTAAGCTGGGTTTAACAAGCTTCGAGGGTCAGGGAGTGGGGGAGGGGCGTCGGAGGACTCCTAAAAACTCCAGTTCAATTTCCCTGGGAGTAGATCCCAAGAGAGTAAAACGTGTTAACTAGATAAGCTGTTGGGAACTTCTTAGCGCCAAGGAAGTGGGTTTGTTCAGGGGAAACCTCATGGTTTCACCTGAGGTTTTTTTTTTTTCCCCCACGATGGAAGAAACAATCCCCTGGAGTTCTGTGGGTGTCTTGAAAGAACAGGAACAGGAAATCTGGAGGTACTCCATGACACCTCCAAGGCTTCTTTCCGCTGGAGGGATGTAAGGAAATTGTGATGGAGCCAATCCAGTTGTACCAAACAGTGCCAAAGACAACCAGGACATTAGATCTGAATTGTCCTTAGCCCCAGCCTGGGGTTGTGGTTCAGAGGGACAGAATGGGCTCTTCTTCAGGTTTTGGGCACCAAGCTGGAGCTGAACTTGGCCCCTCTGGCAGGGCAGGGCTTACACTTAGACAGGCTTACAGCTTGCAGGGCCGGTCAGCTTCGGCATGCCTGACTGTTAATCTTCCGATCAATCTCCACTTCTGGCATGAAAGCCCTAGCTTGTTTGTCTGGACAGGCACAGGGTACAGAGGGGATGTCAGACAGAAATGAAAGGGAAGCCCCCTGACACTCTCCTCTTCCTTGGCAAAGGGGGAACCCAAGGCTCAGGGAGGGGCCCTGACTGCTCTGCTGGCCTGGTGGAATCGTTCCTCACAGTAGTCCTGGGCAAAGGTGCCCACTGACAGGCTGGACATGAGAAGATGCAGTGTGCCCACTCCCAGTGCAAGGAAGGAGAGGGAGTAGAGGGGTGGCAGGCCCCTCCTAAAAGGTCCCTTTGCTTCTCCATTCAAAGGAAGCATGTTCATCCTATCTGGGGATGTTTTGGAACCATCTGGGAGGCCTTGAACACTTCTGAAAGCTCTCTTGGGCTGCTGCCAAAGAGTTCTGTGGAGTGTCCCCAGCACAGCAGGAGCCAGGCGGGCATGAGGTGGCCTGGCGAAGGTTGTCCATTGCCTGCCATCCCCTCCTTGCATCAGCATAAGCATCAGCCCATGGTGGCTGTCCGGCCTGAGGACTGCAGGCCGCAGTACCAGGCAGCTAGCCCTGCGTGGCCTGGACCCCCATGGGGCCCTGGGCCCTAGTGGCAGGGCCAGACAGACAGCGTCATTGCAGTACTGACTTCCTGCCTCCCTGGCCCAGGGACACCGGATTGCTCCAATTAAACTCGCTAAATTGCTTTAACTATTTCTTTTTGTCTGGATGTGTGATTTCTTTGGTGTGGGCACTCCTGTACCAATACCCTTCTACAAGTGCTTGGCTGTACACCCAGTCTCACAGAAGTGACTATCCCAGGATCACACAGCCAGGATGGGCCTGAGGCTGGACTGGAGCTGGGGTCTTCCACACACACACCATGCTCCAAATGGGGGTGAGATGGGGCAGAGCAGATAGAAGTGACGTTGCTTTAGTCTCTGGAATCCTGTTCTTTGGAACCACAAAGTCCCTCTCTGTCCGGGCTGGAGGCTGAGCTTAGATCCTGATCATCGAATCACAATTGGAGCTGGAGGGAATCCTATAGGATAGGTCGTCCAGCCCCGCCCTGAGGCGGAAGGAAATGAGGGTTCTTGCCCAGAGTCACTCAGGCGGCAGAAGCAGGATTCCGCTCAGCCTCCGGCTCCCAGCGCTTTCCTCTAAGGGCCGCTGGTTTTGTTCTGATGGTCCTTGTTCTGTCTGCATTTTTGAGTTCTGAACTGGTCAAGCTCTTTTGCAAGATACCCACTGGGCAGCGAGGGTTTCCACCATTTATTCTAAATAGCTGATTCTGCTGTTTTAAAATTTCTCTTCGAGAGCTCTCATTTCCACCCTTATTTTGTCTTTCTTATTTAATTTTTTGAACGAACAAAAATCAGTTTTCTTTCCCTCCCACCTCTGGGGAAAAAGGAAAGACAAAGCCTTGTAAAGCATGCCAAATCCAGCAAAACCCATTCCCAGATCGGCTGCACCTTTTGAAATACGGGCTCTTCTCGGTCTGTTCTCTGAGCCTATCGCCTCTGAAATGATGGTTGGTTATTGAATTAATCATAGTGCTTCGATTTTTTAGAGCTGTCTTTACAATGTTGTCATGAGTTCTACTCACTTCACTCTGCATCAGCGGCCATATTTGAACTCATGAAGATGAGTATTCTTGACTCCAGGCCCAACCCTCTATCCACTGCACCACCATAACCTGTATAGCCATTCCCAAGAGGTGGGCACTCCCTTAGTTTCCATTTCTTTGCTAGTACAAAAAGAGCTACTATAAATATTTCCTCTTTAATCTCTTTCGGTTATAGACCTACTAGAGGTAACACTGGGACAAAGGCTATATACAGTTTGGTTACTTTTGGGGCATTGGAAATTCTGGAAATTGCTTTCCAGAATGGCTGGGCCAGTTTCACAGTTCCATCAATAGTGAATGAGTGTGCCTATTTTCCAGCACTGCAAGCTTTATGATTATCCTTTTTGGTCAACTTTGCCAACATGATTAGTATGAGAGAGAATCTCAGGCTTGTTTTACTGGGCATTTCTCTACTGAGTGACTCTGAATGGATGAACAAAGCACTTACTAAGCACCATGGTGGTGGTGGGATCTCATCTCACTTTTTAATTCATAATTTTCATCGTATTTACAGCTCCTGTTTTTTTCTTTAAGTAATTTTTCTCTCTCTCTTTTTTTAAGTGATGAATTTCTTCCTCCCCCCTTTTGGGTTGTATTATTCTTTAACTTAATTGATTGAATTTCTTGTGATTTTTTTTTTTCTTTTTGGTGAGGCAATTGCGGTTAAGTGACTTACCCAGGGTCACACAGCTAGTAAGAGTCAAGTGTCCGAGGTCTGATTTGAACTCAGGTTCTCCTAATTCCAAGGCCGGAGCTCTATCCACTGTGTCATCTAGCTGCCCATATTTCTTGTTATTTTGAAGTGAAGAAGGCAAGCTTGGCTTAGCTAGGACCTCTTGCTGAAAGCCCTCTTCCTTTCTCAGAACTTCTCAGTTGCTGATAACCACCTACGTGTACGAATTAGGCCTGAAACCACGAGAGGGAGACTGTTCACCCAGCATAGACTCTTATTTACCCTTATTCAGAGAGTCAATAAGTGTCTACTAAATGTTTAGCAAGGGCCAGGCACTGTGCCAAGTGCAGGGAAATGCAGAAAGACAAGAACAGTCCCTGTCGTCAAGGAGCTCCTTCCTGGAGACAACATACAAGACAGAGAGAGAATAAGTTGGTGGTGACCTCAGAGGGAAGGAAGGACTTGGTGGGGTGGGTGGGATGGGGAGATGGAGAAAGAGGAATGGAAGCCCAGGAGTCTGGAGAGAGAGAGCAGTCAGGCATGGGGGACCACCAGCGAAAATGCCCTCAGTCAGGAGATGGAGCAGAGTGTCCCATGAACAGCAAGGAGGTCAGTCTTAGATGAGGTGCCAAAGACAAGCAAAGCTATGCACAGAGGAGGAAACTGAGGCTTGGTGACATGCCCAAGGTTACTCAGGCAGGAAGCGTCAAAGGTGGGGTTTGAACCCCAGGCTTCTGGCTCCATAGCCTGTCCCACAGGGCCCACCCTCCCAGCCAGAGCTGTTAGACTTCATTTCATTGCTATGGAAAAGAGGAGGAAATGCAGGCTCCCTTCCATGCTCCAGCCGGAAGGCCATAAAAGGGCTGAGAAGTGAAGTGAGTGCATCCCATGAACCATGATTACCAGAAGATTGAGGAGGAAAACCTTAGAATAACAATAGTGACACTCCCCAGAGCCCTGGACCAGTACAGCAGCGCCTCTGGGCTCACTCCCCCACTGACAGGCTGGGCCTCGAAGGGCAGCTTGGATGATTCCCATCAGGATTCTCAGGGTAACTCTCAGGTACTGCAGAGTACTGGTACTGCCACAAGCCCCCACTGGTGAACTCCCATTGAGCACCAGCCAGACTTAACTTAGAAAAGGTATTTGCTCCATTGAGAAGCAGCTAGATATAGTGAATGTGTAGAGAGCTACCTCAGAGGCAGGAGGACCTGGATTTAACTTCCACACACCACCACCGCCCTCCCTCCCCCCCCCGCCCCCCACCGTGCTGTAGGAAACTGTCTAAGATTCCACATGACGAGGAGAGTCTCCTGACTGGAGCCCCTATGCCAGTGTCATCAGGGCCCATCCGGGTCCCTCCTTATTAAACAGGTAAAGCAAGAATAAAAATCGGATGAATTTCCTCAGGATCGTTCAGGCCTGCTGTTCTTGCCAGTTTTAAAAGGGGAGAAAGAAAAAAAATAAAAAAATAAAAGGGGAGAAGGGAATTGCGTAGAAGAAAATTGTATCTGCTCAAAATTAGGTTGAGCTGGGGCGAGAAGGACCATGAACATAAACATACATTCAAGGGATCGGGACAGCAGGCAGCTGACAGTGTAGATGTGATTTGATTTGATTTGATTTTTTGGAGAGGGAACAGGAAGAGAGAGTTTAATAAATGTTTGTTGAATGAATGAATGAGCAGCTGACGTTGAAGAGGAGGTCTCCATCTTGGTCCCAGTTTGGCTCCTTCTTCTTCCTTGGATTTGGGAGGGACTCCTTGGGGCACTTCATGGGGGAAGATCTGTAGCCAATCCTTCTTACAATGGAGGTCAGAAGTTGTGGAAAAAATCATTGTAGAAATATGCCAAGGCACCATCAACAGCCCCCAGGCGCTGCACCCTCCTGTATCTAGTTTTGGAAGTATTGGGTTTGCTTCCCAGAGTGGGGTCTGGGACAGGGGCAGGCAGGTTGGTAGCTCTGTGTCTTCTATGTTTGGGGAAGGCTGGGGGTGGGGGAGTGGGGCCAGCTACTCCAGGTCCACTCGGATGCTGGGGGCATCCTTTATGATACCTGGAGATCTCTAAGACCCTCAAAGCACCTGTTTAACAATGAATTCTCAAAGAGCAGCTTTCTCAGTGACTTGGGGTCAGTGCTGGGGGATGTGACTGGGGTGGCTAGAATTTGGGCCCTTGTGCCCCCTGGGAGTTAAGGAGTGGGGGAGGGGATGGGAGTCAGGGAAGCTGGGGATGGGGGGATCTTGGGGTAGGGGAGCCAGGGGTTAGAGAACTGGGGGCAAGGGGGAACTGGGGGTGGGAGAGCTGTATGTTGGGAATCTGGGGATGGGAGTGCAATGACCTGGGAGTGGGGGGATCTTGGGGTGGGGTATCTGGGGATAGGAGTGATGGGAACTAGGGGTGAGGGGATCTTGGGGGGGGCTGGAGCAGGGGGGGAGCTCTCCTGGCTTTCTTATAAAAGGATCAGTGGCCAGCTAATGTGCTCCCCTCCCCCCACCCCAGGGGAGGTAGGCCTTCCTGGCCGTTGACCAAATCTGGTTTCAGCATCCACAGCCAGACAGCTGCCCAGGAAGGAGCTTGCCCTAGCTCCTGTTCTTTGGCTTAAGCCGGGCTGGAGTTTCTATTAACACACAGGGAAGCTGGAAAAGGGCAGAGGAAACAGTTGGGCTGCCTTTGGGTCTCTTGTCTTTCCAGAGGGCTTCAGGAGGGGCCACTCTCTGGTTGTGGGCTTGTCAATCTAGAGCTAAAAGGGACCCCAGAGGCTTCTACACTCTTACTGTACAGAGCAGGAAACTGAGGCCCTGGGAGCGGAGGTGATTTGCTCAAGATGACACAGGTATCTGTGGCAGGACTTGAACCCAGGTCCTTTGGCGCCAATGGCAGCATGTTCTACTGTTCCCCACTGTGCCTCTACCATGCTGCTCTGTCTGGAGCAAGCTTAGCTTTTCTTTTAGCTGACTGGAGTTTTCTCTGCATGGGAAGCCTTAGACCCACATCTACAAGTCAGAAGAAGAGAGGAGAGAGAGAAACAGAGATAGAGGGAGAAAGATTCCTCTGGAGGGGGAGGGGGCTCCTTCCCAGTGGCCCAGAAACCATAACCACCAGCACTTAGGAAGCACCAGCTATATGCAAAGCCCCAGGCTCTGCTCTGGGGGAGAGACAAAGTCTAAAGAAGACAGTTTTTGCCCTTGAGAAGCTTTGAATCTAACTGGGGAATAAGATAGAAGCAGATAATGTTGGCAAGATAACAAGAGAGTGAAAACCCAGTGACAAGGGATTCCCTTTTACTGACTGAGCAATCAGGGAAGGCTTCCTGGAAGAGGTGCCATTTGGTTGGGGCCTCACACTAGACTGGGGCAGTGAGGATCCAGAGTTCTGTCAAGTGACAGGGGCTTTCTCTGGTCACACCGGATGCTGGCTCATGACAAGCCTCCAGTCCATCTGGTTCTGGGCTAGTTCTGGGGGAGTTGTTCAAAGCCTCGGTGGGTTCCGAAAGGACAGGGTGGTCATGACTTTGGGGCCTGAGCCTGGGTCTGTCTTTCTTGGGGCCTTTCCTTCACCCTCCCTCCCTGGAAACCCTCAACGATATCGTGGGAGAGCCTCACAAGGATGACAGCCCAGCACAGGGTCCAGAGATTAGAACTGGGAGGTGCATGGAGCATTCCCCCAAGAGCCTGATGCCCATCAAAGGGAAAACTCCTTCAATAGCAATAGCAAAGAAGAGCTAATAATGACGCAAAATCTTGTTTGAATCCTCCAACCCAGTTGGGCACTGGACCATTCACTGCGGCCGCTTTAAGGGAGGCAGGAGCCAGGAGCCAGGGAGCCAGGGAGCCAGGAGCCAGGAGCCAGGAGCCAGGAGCCAGGGAGCCCTGCCCTCAGGGGCAGCTGCCTTGCAAGGGTCTGCCAGCCTGTCAGCCAAAACCCCTCCCGTGGGACCGGTGAGGAATGCTCCTGTTCTCAGATCCCCTTCCTGGCCATCAGAAGGATGGGCAGCCTGGCCAGGGGACTGGGTGCTCCTCGGTCAGGTACCTCTCACTCCTGCCACACCCTTCAGACCCTCCGGGGTAGCTGGCTGAGGCCAGCCACAGGTGGACAAAGAGGAGCCATACCTCCATGGGATGGGGAGGGACGGTCCTCCTCCGCTACTCCTAGGTGATGGCACACCGGAAAGGAGCGTCTGCATCCAGGCACCAAGTCAGTCCTCTGTCTGCCAGGCAGCCAGATGGCCAGTGTCACTGAAAACCACTCCCCGAAGGCCCCCACTGATGGCCCAGGCCAGGTGTCCACTGGCGCCGCAGTGGATGGAGCGCTGGGCCTGGCATACAGCAGACGCTTAATAAATGCTTGTTCCCTTCCTTCTCTTTGGATCCTGATTTTATGAGGCTGGTACCTACAGACATATGAGGTGTTGCCCCATGACTCAGGAGGTGGGTCACCAGCTTTTCCTTCCCTCCTCAATGAGTTCAATGATTGGCTCAGTGTTTCTCTTCCCCTGTGCTCCTGTCCTCATACTAGGGAACATTAATGTGCACGTTAACCTGCCTTGTCTTCAGTTCATGCATTTCCTATGAGTACCTCCTCTACCCCACCTCAGCCACCCACAGAGACGCAGTGACCCATTTGCCTCACCCATCAGGGCTCCCCCTCCACGTCCGGGGGCTCTGAAATGCCTTGTTCTACAATAAATCTTAAGGGCTTCAGAGCTCAGTCCTAAAATCTTAATAAGGTCATAATCCTTGTCATTCACTTATCCTAATCTTGTTCTTCATCTACACCATGGCATATAATAGGTGCTTAATAAATGTTTATTCTCTTCCTTCCTTTCTCCCTTCCCTTCCTCCCTCCCTCCCTCCCTTCCTCCTTCCCTTCCTTCCTTCCTTCCTTCCTTCCTTCCTTCCTTCCTTCCTTCCTTCCTTCCTTCCTTCCATGGGGCTTACTTAGACACTAATTGAGTAAACCTTAAGTCAAAGCTAAGCTTTAGCCTTTTGGGGCTCCAATCTGTTGACAAAGAAAATGACAAAGAGGAGATTTCCTGTTTCAGAAAAAAAGAAAAAGTTCACAGAAAAACCTTATCTGGGTCCTGCTCTCACGAAATACCATTCTGCGGAGTTGGAAGTAAACACACCCAGTCAGAAGCACACAGATTAAAGTTTTCTTGTATACAAGAGCTTCTGGGCAGCTCTGGAAAAAACAAACAAACAAACAAACAAGCAAACAAACAAGCAAGCAAACAAACAAACAAACAAAGAAACAAAAAGGCAGGGAAGGAGAAGGGGGCCCCCATCCTGGGACTTCAGCAGAGATAGAAGGAGTTGCAGAGTGGCCTCAGTTTCTTCCTCTCTAAAATGGGTCAGTTGGGCTTGAGCACTTTGCAGGTCACACGAGGACTTTCAGTTTGGGGAGACTACCGGGGCTGCAGACCACCCCATCTGAACTTGACTCCACGTCTAACCAGGGTGTGGAAGGAGCAGGGAGCGCAGATGTGTAAAACGTGTCTGTGTCAAACAAGGGTCTCAAAGCACAGGGTGAAGCCACCACGGCCGAGAGCTTATAAAGCAATGCCAGAGACGGACAGGAGAAGACGGAGAAGGAGCCAAGGTCGTGCCAAGCAGGGTTGCCCGCGGCCCTGCTGCCCCACCGCAGGGGTCCCTGCGAACCCGAGAGGATCCGCGGGAGCGGCTTCCTCTGCTGCCCGACCCCGGCGACCTTGGCAGCCTAGCGGCTGCTTTGCGGACTCTTCAGGACTCCCCCCGTCCAGTTGCTTGGAGAGTGGCACCAAGCTGAAGGGTAGCCAATGGCTGAATGTTTGTTCGGACGAGCGTCAGCATTCCAACGATAAGTGACGGCACAGAATTCTGAAGAGCCTGAGACTCCACTGTTGAGCCCTGACAGCGCTCCCGGCTCTGAGGCCTGGCCTCGGACAGTGGCTCCTATGAGGGAGGGTCGTGGGTGTCCACTCCCCAAGCCAACGCGCTCAGCCTCTCGGATGCTCCGAGATGGGGCTGTGGTGAGCTAACCGGTCCGGGATTGTGAAACAAGAAGGCATCCTTCTCGGGGTTTGGAAGCCCGCTCCCTTAACACATCAGGACAAAACACGATTGCCGCATTGCAAACGAGATCTGCTCCTCCTCCCCGCTCTCCACCCCGGCTGACCTCCTGCCCCTTTGTGCTTAGGGAAGAGTGATGGGTACCAGGCCTGCAGAGTGCCCTTTCTTCGGTCCCCCCCCACCCATGCCAATGGACTTAGGTGTGACCCTGGGCACAAATGCAGGCTGGGGGAATGGACAGACTGTGCTCTGGGAATGGCAGAGGAGTTTCTGCATATTCAAAAATGGTTTTATGGACAGCTTTTATTTTTGCATCACCTAGACCCTCCCCCACCCAATCCCACCCCCTTCTGTGTCCCAGATGGAGATCCCTAGAACAAAGACTTTTTTTCATAAAAAAATTCAATGAAACCGACCAATTACCTGACAAATCTGACATTATAGTGCAGCGTCTTTCCACCCCTCAGCAGTCTATATGTAAAAAGTAAACAGGCTTATGTATTCACCGACCATTTAAATATCTCGTCCTGATAAATGCATTAAACACTTTACTGATAAAACTTGGCTTGTGTCATCCCGGAGGGCCTGAGACACTAGTGGTGGGGTCCTTCCCTCCCCCCAAGGAGGCACAGGATGCTGGATTTTTGCCAAGTTCTTTACCTACATGGTCTTATCTGACCTTCTGGTCAAGTTAAATCAAGTCAGCAAACATTTATTGAGCACCTGCTGTATACCAGGCATCATGCTAAGTTCTGGGAATACAAACAAAGGCAAAAACAAAGCTCCCAGTCTACAGGGGCAGGCAGCAGACAAGGATGCACCCACAAGAAGCAGACAGGATCAATCAGAAATGATCTCAGATGGAAGACACTAACTTTGTTCTGTCTTTAAAAAGAAGACATTTTTGTATCAGAAAAATCTTAGTGCAGATTTAAGGTTTAATAGCTTAGAACTGCACCAAGACTTTGAAATGTGCTCTGTATGGTAACAGCAAAAATCTCTAACAATAAGTAGCCTTGATTGTCACATTTCACCCAAACCCAGAGTTAAAGAACACAAACTATCAAGCCCTCCCTGGCCTATTCTTCCCAACACAAGCTCTGGTACATTTCTACAAAGAACAAAGTGCTGAGCCTGCAGTCAAGAAGACCTGAGTTCTCATCTAACCTCAGAACTCTACTGGTTATGGGACCCTGGGCAAGTGACTTAACCTCTGTTTGCCTCAGTTTAATCATCTGTAAAATGGGGACAATAAGAGCACTTACCATGAAGGGTTGTTGGGGGATCAGAGATGATAATTGCAAAGTGCTTAGCATGGTACCTGGCACACAGTAGGTACTTAATGAATGCTTGTTTCCTTCCTTCCTCCCATCGAGGCTGGGTCTCATCTTGTTATTTATATCAGGATTCTGAAGCTCACATACTTCAAGCCTAAACCAGAAGCCATCTAGCAAAATCTAGTTTCTGAGGCAACAGTCCTATGAGGTAGGTGTCATTATTCCCCCCATTTTGCAGATGAGACCAGCAGACACCACCAAGGCCTGACCCCAATCACAGCTTTCTGTCTACCTGGGGGCCCATGGGCCTCCCTCCCAGCAGCCCACTCCCCCACCACCATCCTCCTGAAGGAAGAGACCCAGTCCTGGCTTTGCTCCTTCTTCTCCCCCTCTGGGAGACAGCTTTCCTGTCTACTGCTGCAATAACTCATCACTAATCCTCTCTGCATGACCTCTCCTTCCCATTCCCCAGCCTCTCCCTCATCTGTGTCCCAATCCAAGCCTGCTCAGCTCCTCTCCCATGTCCTGAATGCACGTCCACAATGAACCGACTTCCTTATCTTGGAGTCTGTTCTCTCGAAGGCACTACAATGCCCCCAGGCCTCTCCTGCCCAGCACAACTGTACCCAGTCTGCCATGAGCCATGCCCTGCACCTGGGGGATTCTACAGGGTTTCATCCTAGACCTTCCTCTCCCTTTACTCTAGCTCTGTGTTTAACCAGAATCTTCATGCAGACCCTCACATCCACACATCCAGCTCTAGTCTCTCTCCTGAGCTCACATCCCCCATCACCCACTGCCTACCGGACATTTCAAACATGTCTCAGAGACATCTTACGTGCAACATGTCTAAAACTGAACTCATTATCTTTTTTTAAATCAAATTTTATTTTGTTTTCAAAGATTTGCCTTCTCTCCCTCCTACTCCTGCCCCCAGTGAGAAAGCAAGAAAAACAAAATTCCTTATTACAAACATGTCTAGTCAAGCAAAACAAACTCCGACATTGACCCTGTCCAAAGAAAATATTTCTCAGTCTCCATGAGTCTATCACCTCCATCAGAAGGTGGGCAGTATGTTTCATCGACTCATTTTCCTTCCCCTTTTCCAAACTCCCATGTTTCTGTCAAAGGCACCACCACCCTCCTCCCCTCCCCACTTAATAGTGCTGGGGATTCCCTGTCCTCACTTTCCCTCACCCCTCCTCAACCCACAGTTCTAACAAGGTGCCCCCTTGGCTCAGCCCCTCTCCTTTCAGTGAGATTACAGCCTCCTCGTGGGCCTCCTGGCCTCAAGTCCCTTCCCACTTGAGCTGTCCTTCATTCCACTCCGAGATCTTCCCAACACACACGTCTGATCCGATCACTCTCCTTAGGATACCGTAGTCATCAACTCCTCCTTTAGCTCTGAAAGCCCTGACTTCCCTTTCTAGCCACATTCATTGGATGCGATTTCCTTTCCCACACGGAGATGCAGTCAAACCTGCCTTGTTTCTGTTCCTCCCCCATCCCCATGCTTTTGCACTGACTGTCCCCTCTGCCTGGAATGCCCTCCCTTCTGAGCCTGGCATCATGGAATCCCCCTCCTTTTCTGGACCCACTACCAGTGCCCTCCCTCCTGAGCATCCTCCACCCGACCCACTTTGTGCACACTTGCATTTATTAACTTTATTTTATGCTGTATTTTCCTAGGTGTTTGTCGTCTCCTCTGTTAGAATGTAAGTTCATTGCAAATAGGGATTGATTTGCTGATTGTACTTGTATCCCTAGAGCCTGGCCCATAGTAGGTGCTTGGTCAATACTTATTGACTTGCCCAGGGCCACCCAGCTTCTAAGTGTCAAGGGCAAGAGTGGAACCTAGACCATCCTGGCTCCTCGTCCAGGACTCTGGCCACTACTGGCCATTGACCCTCTAAGGCCAGCCCAGTAGCTGTGCTCCCAGAGGAGCTCTACCCCAGGCCATCTGAAGACTGCTGATGGCACGGGGCAGGTCTTGTGTTCAGTCACATCTTCCATCAACAAACATTTTTGGAGCACCTACTATGTGCCCAGCACTGTCATAGACGCTATTTGCTTGGAGCTTACAAGCACGGCATCAGGAGACCGCACAGTTTGCCTTAATCCAAACAGACATGCTGGGCATTGGAATTGGCCCAGGACATCACGGGCAGCGGGCACACACCGATGCCTGGTCACTCATTGGCCCGTGCCAGAAGGTAAAGTCCAGCTGAGGCCAGAATGCAAAGGAAACTTATGTTCCCCTCAGGGGCTCAGGCAGTCATTTGTCACAGTTCCTTCTACCTTCCCAGGCACAAGGAAAATCCAAACAGTGCTGCCTGCCCCACAGATCTGGCTTCTTAGGGCTCCTGGACACCCTGGCACCGAGCAGGACCTCGGCCCCTGGAGGGCTGATTTCAACCTTCAGAGCTATTTGTGAGGAAACTGGGCCGGCACTGAATCCTCCAACAAGGCAGTACTCACCCCCCTCCTCCTCCTCCTCCTCATCTTCCTCCCCCTCCTCCTCCTCCTCCTCCTCATCTTCTTCGCCCTCCTCCCCTTCCTCCTCCTCCTCCTCCTCATCTTCCTCCCCCTCCTCCCCTTCTTCCTCCTCCTCCTCATCTTCCTCCCCTCCTCCTCCTCCTCCTCCTCCTCCCCCTTTTCCTGTCAGCGCTGAGGAAGGTCCATCGCCTGCCCCCACTAAGGTCCAGGCTATCCCTTCTCAGAGCCCTTGGACTGGCTGCCCTGCCAGAGTCACCATCCCCCTCTCCAGCCCATCCCTAAGCTTTCTAGGAAACACTTGTTTCCTCGCAGATTAAGGGGAAATCTGCCGGCCTGCTCCTTAACGGCTCGGTTCAGTAAACATCTATGGACCTGTTCCCTTTGTGCCCTGGGATGGAGCTGGGGGTTGTGGCGGGCCACGTGGGGTGGGAAGAATGAGAGGAATGTGGCCTGTTTGTCCTGCGGAGTCCAGGAAGGCCGAGCCGGACACCCTGCTCCCGCCTCCTCCCCGGCGTGGATTTCTGTGCCGCTTGTTGAGAGCTGCCTCCACGCTGGGGGGCGAGGATGGTGGACCCTGGCCAGCTGCTGCTGCTGCCTGCTGTCCTCCCATCGTGGTGAGCTCCCCTCGTGCAAATGGTGGTGGCTTTTAAAAACCAGCTCGAGCACATAGGGCCTGGCGGCCTCCCCAGCCCCGAGAGCCCCTGGCCTGCCCGGTGGAAGGAGCCAGCTCTCGGAGTGCCCACAGCCCAGTCAGAGTCAGGTGCTGGGCCCCGCACCTCTGCAGAGGCCAGCCGAGAGAAGAGCCAGCCTCTGGCCTCGACTGCCTTCTGGTCCCCCAAGGGAAGTCCGCAGGTGCCCCTGGCTCTCCAGGCAGGTCACCGACACAGCCCCCAGCTCACGTTCCTGCTGTTTCCCGTTGCTGTCCGTGGGAAGGAAATCCGACTCTGTGGAAGGAGGTCACTTCTGGACCTTCTGCCATTGCTGGAGGAATTTATGGACATAGCGTTGTCTCCCCTACTGAAAGCAGGGAGCCATCTTCTCACCTTCCTTTGTCTCCCCCTTGCTTAACGCAGTGCCCGGCATGTAGTAAGAGCTTAATAAATGCTCGTGGACTGACCAGCTGAGGAGGAACCCACCACCTCTCCGGGTAACCCATTCCACTTTAACGTGATGAATGGAAAAACTGGCATCTTTGCTTCTCTTGTCCTGGCCAAGGAGAATGACCTTAGCACAGGGTGTCTATGTCCATAAATTTAACAAAAGAAAAAATCCTTATTGCCCCAGGGCGTGATGTCTTTTCCCTGGTGGCAGCAGGCTTGGTCCTCTACTCATTATACACTGCCTATTCTGCAGCTGTTTGTGTGCTAAGAACTTCCCTCACCTGAGGAGAGCTGAAGCCACGTTCCGGCAGGCCTGTGGTCTGCTCCGGCTCATCTGAACTCTCCGCTGTTCAGACATCCTGATGCTCAACCCACCACTGCCTAGTGGTCAGCCCCCTCGTCCACCTGGGCTCTTCGCAGGAGAAGAAGGGGGCTCTATGCCACTTCCACCGAGGCTGGTGGCTAGGAGGGGGTGGACCAGCCCCTAAGCTCATTTCCCCCAGGGGAGCCGCCAGGATTGGTCCCCGACGGCAAAGTCACTGACCTCTAGCTGCAGGCTTTCTGACCCCGTTCCTGACCTTGCACCCCCTGGCACTTAGTACAGGAGACGCCCTCTGCAGCTCCCTGCGGGTCTTTATCATCCACTCAAAGGACTCCAGTGAGACCCTGCTTCGGGGGACTCTGGCCTCAACGATCCCCTAACGCACCCAGGCACTGACACCCTGTGCTAAGGTCATTCTCCTTGGCCAGGACAAGAGAAGCAAAGATGCCAGTTTTTCCGTTCATCACGTTAAAGTGGAATGGGTTACCCGGAGAGGTGGTGGGTTCCTCCTCAGCTGGTCAGTCCACGAGCATTTATTAAGCTCTTACTACATGCCGGGCACTGCGTTAAGCAAGGGGGAGACAAAGGAAGGTAAGAAGATGGCTCCCTGCTTTCAGTAGGGGAGACAACGCTATGTCCATAAAGCCACAGTGAAGGGGAACTAGCCTTGGTGGGAAGGACCAGGACAAGACATAGAGAAAGGCCCCTTGCAGAAGGAGGGGTCTGAACTGAATCTGGAAGGAGGCGTGCAAAGCCAGGACAGGGAGACAGGAGGGCAAGCCTTCCAGCTATGGAGGGCAGCCACCAAAAAGGCCCCGGCGCAGAGAGGGAGCATCTTCTGGGGAGGAGTGCCAAGGAGGCCAGTGCCACCGAACCACAGAGTATACCGTGGGAGATGAAGGTGGCTGTGAGACTGGAAAGGCAGGGTAGCAGGCCTGTCTGCTGAGATGGTTTTACCGGGGTATGGTCACTGCCCATCCTAAAGCTTCCTGGAGCCACAGGTGGGCACTAAAGCTGAACGAACGGCCCTGAAAAGAGCTCGGCAACCCTCACACCAGAGGTGCTGGTCCTCCCTGGGCACCCGAGTGGTGTCCACTCCAAGCATGGGAAGACTTCCCTACTGAATTAGCAGAGACCAATTTGTCCAATGGCCATGGGGGCAGTGGAGCAGGAGCTATGGAGCTCCTAGAGCTTGGTCAGGCATTGAAGATGCCAAGGTCATCCACTGGGTCATCGCCAGTCATCCTGACTGTTGTCCTGCCACCGGACCTTGATGACTGAGGAGAGAGTGAGGCTGATGACCTCCTGCAGCTCTGCCACACTTAAATCCAATTCATGAGCAGGTCAAGACATCACCCCATGATGTCACTGGTCCTCTTCGGAAGCAAAGGTGAATAAGAAGACCAGAAAGAGGGTGTGTGTGCAAATTATGAAGGGCTTTGAGAGGCAAAGAGGATTTTGTGTTTGATCTTGGAGGTAACAGGCAGCCACCGGGGTTACCAGGGGGAGGGGTGACATAGTCAGAGATGCACCAGCTTTTTTGTTGTTAGCTAGCATTTATACGGGCAGGTACGTGGCACGGTGGATAGAGCGCTGGGCCTGGAGTCAGGAGGACTCATTTTCCTGAGTTCAAATCCGGTCTGTTAACAGAATTTAACTGTCATCCAGACAGGACGGATCTCTGATCTGTGACTAGCCGGAGCCGCACAAAGCAGGCCAGAGACAGGAGGGCCAGGAAACAAGTTGTGGTTTAATGAATTACTTTTGGAGTGGCGTATGCGGTCCAGCTCCACATGCCGGAGAAAAGGCACAGCTTCTATACGTATTTCAGAGTGGGACAGCGGGGGAAGTGAATTACACACAATCATTTCCAGGGCCTGAGTGGTTTCCCACGACAGGTCTGTGCATCCACAATACAGGTGTTCAGGAGTCCTGTGGGAACGGTATTGTCTCGAGTCTTGGGGGTCGTGATGGCCTGGTGGGGCACAGAACCAAAGTTCTGTGACGGAAGCAGGTTCTACACTCATTGATTTGCTTCACTGAAGGTACAAAGGCACAAGAATGTCATGAATGTGAGAGCGTTGTTAAAGGTTCGATTGCTCATTCCAAGCTGCATCGTGAGTCTGACTCCCAAGTCAGAAAAGGCAGCTCTGAAACGGTGAGCAGGCAGACTTCAGAAAAACCTGGAAGAACTTGCATGGACAGATGCTGAGTGAAGACAGCAGAACCAGGAGAACATTGTCCACAGCAACAGCCACGATGTGCGATGACTGACGTTGATACGCTGAGCCCTTCTCAGCAACGCAAGGATCTGAGACGTCTCCAAAGGTCTCATGATGGAAAATGCTATCCACATCCAGAGAAAGAACTGTGGAGTCTGAATGCAGGTCGAAGCACACTGTTTTCTCCTTTTTTTTCTTCTGTTGTGTTTTCTTTCCTCTCTCTTGTGGTTCCTCCTATTGGTTCTAATTCTTCCTTACAACATCACTACTGTGAAAACATGTTTAACAGGAATGTATATGTAGAGCCTATATCAGATTGCACGCCGTCTTGGGGAGGGCAGTGGGGAGGAAGGCGGAGAAAGATTTAAAACTCAAAAGCTTATGGAAGTGATTGTTGATAAATCAAAGTAAATTAATAAAAAATTAAAAAAAGAAAAGGAATCTAAATTATTAGTATATTCATTACACATACATCGATTGATACAAAAATCATAATCCCCTTCACGGACCTCAGATACTTACTAGCCCTGTGACCCTGGGCAAGTCACTTAATCACTCTCTGCCTCAGTTTCCTCATCTATAAAGTAAGCTGGAGAAGGAAATGGCAAACCACTCCAGTATCTTTGCCAAGAAAACCCCAAATGGGTTTGAAGAGCCCGAGAGGACCAAAAAACAACAGCATTTGTATGGTACCTTAAGGTTTGCAAAGTGCTTTACCAATATCATCTTATCTTATCTGTACAACAGCCCTGAAGGTAAATGCTATGATTGGGCACTGAGAGCTTGAGGCTTACCCAGGGTCACAGAGCCAAGAAGTCTCTGATGCTCAATTTGAACTCAGGACTTCCTGACTCCCTGCCCCAGGACCTGCTTCCTGAGCCACCGGACAGCCTCCAGATCAGTTTGGCAACTGAGTGCAGAGGGGAGGAGGCTGAGGTTGAGAGGGCAGCCTGAAGGCTGTTTCTGTTGTCCGGTGTGAAGTGTTGGTCTGAACCTAATTTCTGCCAGAGGGCTCTCCGGTCTTCCTAGCAGTTTTTGTCAAATAGGGAGTCATTTCCCCGGGAGCCAGAGTCAACTACTAGCTCATTTACTTCTCTGTATGTTGTACATCAAATCTCTCCCATCCTCGGGCCTCTGGATTTTTTAACCAGGACTGAATGGTTTTGATGCTGCCTGCTTTCGACCTGGCCTCCACCATCATCTTCAGAAATTCAACCTCCTGAAAAGTGATGTCAACACCGCCACCACCAAGTGAACCTCTCGCGCCAGGGACTCCTCTCTCCCTGACCAGACGGGGTGGAGGGTGGATAGCCTTCCTGGACGGAAGTCCAAGCCCAGCTGTCCAGGGCTCCCCTCCTCTCCTTTCCAGCTCCTTTTTATGTGGTCTCTGATCAGACTGCTAGCTCTCTGAGGGCAGGGACTGGTTTTTCCCTTTCTCTGTATCTCCAGCACTTAGCAAAGTGCCTAGCATATAGAAGGCACTTAAAAATGTTTATTAACTGACTGATCAGGTGCTCCCTTCCTTCTAGTTTATTTTTTATTTTTTTTAATTTCCCTTGAGATTCTTGACCTTTCATTCATCCAGAAGAATTTTATTATCATTTATTTTCTAGCTTTATAAAGTAAGTCTTAAGTAGTTTGGTAAGGTACTGAATAAGTAAATTAGTTCAGGTAGCACTGTCATTTTTATTGTATTGGCTCAGCCTATCCATGAGTAGTTAATATTTGTGAAGAGCTGTAAAAGTCAAATAGGCATTTATATTTGATTCTGGAGCCACTGATGGTCACTGGGCAGGGAGTGACACGGTCAGCATTAAGCTTGAGATAATTACTTTGACATCTGTGTGGAGGGTGGACTGGAGAGAGACCTGAGTGAGAAGCTATTGCAATAGTCTAGGGAGAGGTGATGAGGTCTTGAACTAACGGGGGGCTCGGTGAGCGGAGAGGAGATGGATGAAGAAAGTGTTGGAGGGAAAGAATGGATTAGAACTGGAAACTGACTAGACATATCAGATGAGGGAGTGAGGAGTTAAAGATGATTCCAAGGGGAAACTTGGATGACTGAAAGAATGATGCCTTCAACAGAAACAGGAAAGTTCAGAGGAAAGGGAATGAGTTGTTTTGGAAATGCTGTTTTAGCTGCCCTGGAGAGCATCTAGTTAAAATGTTTAAGAGGCAGTTAGTGATGCAAGATTGGAGCTCAGGAGACAGAGACCGGGGCCAGAGAAATAGAGCAGGAGTCAGCTACATAGAGATGATAATGGAACCCACGGAAGCAAAACACTTATATCTTTCTGAGAGGAAAGAAGGAAGGAAGGAAAGGGAAGAAGGAAACAGGAAAGTGAGGGAAGAAAGAAAGAAGAAAGGAAGAAGGAAGGAAAGGGAAGAAGGAAATAAGGAATGAGGGAAGAAAGAAAGGAAGAAGGAAGGAAAGGGAGGAAGGAAAAAAGGAAGGAAAGGGAAAAAGGAAATAAGGGAGGAAAGAAAGAAGAAAAGAAGGGAGGAAAGAAAGGAAGAAGGAAAGAAGAAAAAAGGGAGGAAGGACAGAAAGGGAGAAAAGAAGCATTTCTTAAGTGCCTAATATGTGTCTGGCACTATGGTAAGGGCTCACAACTACCATCTCATTTGATCTCTTAACAACTGTGGGAGGTTGGCGGTATTCTCATCCTCCCTTTGTAGTTGAGGAAAATGATGCAGCTAGGGGTGAGGTGACTTGCCCAGGGTCACACAGTGAGTCAGGGTCTGAAGCTGGATCTGACCTCAGGTCAGTGTGACCCCATTCCCAGTGCTCTGTGCCCTGAGACACCAGCTGTCCCAGGTGGAGAGCATGCAGGTTTGTCTCTGACTCACTGACAATACTGACGTGTTGGGCAGCCTGTTTGCCAATTTTGCATTCCTCAATGCCTAGAAGTGCTGGAGACGCCCCGGGAGCTTCTTGCTAATGGGGTTTAAGTGCCTGGGATTCCTGTTCCCCTCCTCCCCATGTGCGTCTTTTAGGACATAGGAGCCAAGACTCGCACTCATCTCTCATGGGATCGAGGCACTGTGGGCACCGCGGGGCACAGGCCCAGCTACAGAAAAGCCACACACATTTCAAAATGCGATGGATTTATTAACGGTGATCTGGAAGCATTTCTCAGTTTTTAATCAAGCATGCTAAAACTGCACCATGAAGTCAAGGCCAAAAGGAGACTGGCCCCACAACATCCTGGAACTCCTTCTTGTGTCATTTGGTGAGTACAAAAGTTCCTCCAGGATGGCCATGATTGCTGTGGTCCCTTGGTGGGCGTGGGGGCCCAAACCACAGACTGAGTCTGAGCCTGGGCCCACGCACCCCAGGCCCGATCCCGATGGAGGCCTCATTTCATGTAGACCTAGGGGCCCTGCATTTACACAGACAGAAAACAGACTTCAGGAGACAAGGGGTTCTCATGCCCCAGCTGTGGGGGTGGTTGGGGAGTCACAGCTTAGCTCTCGGCTTGTTTTCTGGACAAGGGGCTGAGGCAGGTCTTCTGAGGCCTCTCTAGGCTCTCTGCCCTTCATGGAGGCTCTAATACTCAGGGGAGGCAAAATGAGCACCACTTGACCCGGCCAACACCTTGGGCAACCTGGGCACAAGGCGTGGGAAGCGGCTGCCATGTTGTCTTTCAGTTCCCACGCACAGAATCGCTGCCACTGGATGTCAGAGCTGGGAAGGGTCTTAGAGATCACCTGGTCTAACCTTTCCTTTTCCAGGTGAGGAGACTGAGGCTCAGGGGGAGGAAGGGCCGTCTCCCAGTCCGGGGTCCTACCTGCCAGGCCAGGACTTATCCCATGCCAACACATATCTTCCGTGTTGTGCTCAGGCTCCGATGAGCTCATGTGTCAAACAGCACTGACCACCAAAGTGTCCTCGGTTAGAAGGACCATTCACTTTGTTGGCACAGAGCCTGGAGGACCTGGTGGCCTGCCTTCCCAGCGTCTGACTGGGCTACCTGGAAAGGCCTCGCAGGTGCACCTTCTAAACATGCCTTCTGACTTCGCTCTGTCCTCACCCTTCATTATATGAGCACACAGGTTTCTATTTTCTAACTTTGAATTTTAAGACATCTTCCCACCCCACGTGGCAGGTGCTGTATCTACTCACGGAACGTTTCTTCCAGACAATCAAGAGAAATCAAGTCTTCCGCCTGTTTCTTTTTTGTTTCAGATTCCCAAGTGGGGGATGATTCTATTGAGATTCATTAGCCCGACCTTCCTTTTCAATTAGCTCCCTCCCACTAGAATCACCAAATGAAGATTTCCTTAGCTCCCTACTGCCCGATCAAGCCTCCTGCCAACACACACCTGCTCCCCGGCCCCCTGCCCTGCGCTGTCTGTGCTAGATTTTGGCCAGGTCATCTTTTAGCCAGTCTGCAATCATGGTGGCCATTTCCTGGTTGGAAGATATGATGAAGGCGTGTTTGATGCCTTTCTCACAGAGCTTAATGTCTCCACTGGGAAAATTCTTCTTAATATCTTCATAGAACTGGACCGGGCACCATAAGTCTGAGGTTCCATAGTAAAAGGTCAGCTAAAAAAGCAAGAGGACAATGTGGTATTAGTAGCCATTCCCCCCAATGTTCTCCTGACCCCCCCACCTTGGGGGTACTGATCCCCACTGGGGGCGCATTATTCTGGTCAAAGTGTGGCGCACTTGAGACTCGTTTTTGCGGAGGGGCTGGGAGACGGCTGTGGAAGCAGAAATCTTTACCAAAAGGATATATAGCCCAGGGCTCTCTTCTCTATCCCTGGGGAGCCTCCAACAGAAAGCTCAGGCCCCTTTCCCTCTTGGGCTGCCACGACACTACCAAGTGCTTAGGACACCAGAGGGGCAGCTCGTGGCCAGCAGGTCTGTCCTGGGCAGCGTGTCAGACCTTTAGGAAATGGCAGACTCAAGACTTCTGAGAGAAAGCTTCTTTGTGTGCACAGCCAGCCTAGGATGGATAGGCTCTGGAGGTCAGTGTGAACAGGTCAGCCTTTGGAAATCTCTTTCAGAAGGGACCCAGCCCTTGGGGTGACCCAGATGTGGCACCAGCACACAAGAGCTGTCAGTTAAAATAGATATTCAGGCGCTTCTGGCAATATCATCAGACTAAAAGCATGAGATCTACCCTGTCCCCTGCCTCTCAGTTTCTCCGGCCAAGGGGGATGGTGAGAAGAAACCAGCTGCCGAGCTAGGGGTGTGCCAGGCAGGCATCGGGAGGAGAAGGAGCCTGGCTGTTGACACACAATGAAACCTGGACAGTTTCTCTTCTTTTCTGTCTTTCTGTCTTTCTTTCTTTCTTTTTTTTTTTTTAAACATTTTTATTTAAAGTTTGGAGTTCCAAATCCTATCCCTCCTTCC
>NW_020944038.1:28789-45278 GCF_900497805.2 Vombatus ursinus
AATCCTATCCCTCCTTCCTCCGTCCCTGAGCGGTAAGCAGTCAGACATAGGTTATACATGCTGGACAGTTTCTTAAATATGAAACCAGGAGAGGTGTCAGATCCATATTGTCTCCATGGTGGGGAACATTCCAGCTCATGTTATTATTCAGAGACCAAAGAAGTTGTTAGAGAAATCTGGAGCCCCAGGATGGCGAAGGCAGCCAGATTCTGAGCCAATGGAGGCTCAGCTGAGGAACTGGGGACGCTGAGGCTGGAGAAGGCCAAACACAGCATTTTCTTTGACTCTAGAGGCCTTAGGGAGTCACTGGAGGTCACTGAGTAGAGGGCGGCACAGGTTGATCCTATGTTTCAGGAAAACCACTTTGGCGGCCGAATGGAGGACGGATTGTCGTGAGAGAGACCTGGGGCAGGCAGACCCTCCCACAGGTTAATGTGAGGGCCTGGAATCAAGCCAAAGTTCCTTCTTCGGCATTCGGGGCCCCTTCTGACCTTTCCAAGTCCACCACATTGCCTCAGTGGATGCTGTTCCTTCCCATCCTGTACGCCCTCTGGCTCATCTCCGTCCTCCTAGAGTGTGCTGCCACCCGAACCCAATCCTCCCCACAGGATGTGCCCAGGGCAGGGGGCAGCATCTGGGAGTGCTACCAGAGCGCCTTCCCCCGGCACCCCGTCGCCTTTCTTCTTGGGATCCACCACGGGGATATGCCAGTTTGTTCAGCTGTGCCCCAATCAAGAAGCCCATGTTTCGGTTTCTAGCTTTTTTATCATCCCAGATAATTCTGCTCTGAGCATTTTTATCCATTTGGCTCTTGTCTGGCTGTCCGTGACCTCTATGACGTATAGTAAGGGGACTGCCGGGTCAAAGGTGTGCACAATTAGGGAATGTTTCCTGTGTGATTTCAAATTCTTTTCCAGAATGATTCTTCACTTTCTGGTGCATCAAGTGCTCAGCAAGGTGAGCCCAGAAATGACGAGATGCTTGGCAGATGGTTCCGGCAGAGGGGTCATGCCTCTGTCCAGGCCTCTGCTCTAACGACGAGACTGCTTCTGCTCCGGCCCCCTCTGATCCTCACCCAAGTGATCTTCACTCCGCTTCTCCCCTCGCGCTCCCAGGGAGAAAAAAAACAACCAACCCCCCCCAAAAAACCTGAAGGTTCTTTGACGTCCACCCCTCTTGCTATGCCCCTTGGAGGTCCATGGGAAGACTTCAAGGAGCCCAGTATGAGTCTGAGAAGGGGGCCGTGACTTCTGCTTGCGCTGTGTGACCCCAATCGTCCTCTTCCCCTGCTGCTCCCTCCCCATGAACATGGCCCACTCCTCCAGGGCCACATGCTAGACACAGGTCCCACAGCACCAAATCTCGGTGGTACAGATGAGGTTGGATCCGCCTTCTGGAAGCTTGCTACCCATCCTCTGCCCATTGGTATTGCAGACCCTCCAAGGTCATGGGTTTTTACTGCTGCTTCCTTTCTGAGATTTTTTCCTGTGAATGTCCAGGCGTCTTTTCTTCCTAAAATGTGGCTGCCCTTTGTGGGTATTGAGTTTGGTGGCTCTCTGCACCCAGTTTTCTCCCTTTGCTGGCCAGCAGCTTGCTGTGCCCACCACTTTTAGGCTCTACTCCACAAATGCCCATCTGGCTTTCAGACATGTTTCAAGATGGCTCTGCGGCTTCCTTTCAAAGCCCTTTGCTCAACAGGTAATAGTGATGAAAACATCATCTTTGCCCCGAGGGCTTCGTGATTGCCCCTGGCTCACACTCTTTAGCACTGACTTCTAGATTTCTGGTGTCAACATGACTTATGCTTCCTAAGATCATGGTCCACAGTGTATCAAGGCAGGGGGCCAACTGTGCAGACCTGCCTGGTGCCCACATGCCAGGCTCCTGGCAGGGGCATCCTATCAGCAGACCCAGAATACAAAGCAGGTGAAGTCAACTCTGTAGTGCTAGTGAGCAATGGCGCCCCGTGACAGAGACTTGGGCACATCGAGCAGGCCGCAAGAGCTCTATGGAAGAAGAGTTGGTGGGCATCCAGGCTGTGATGATGGCCCAGAGGACTGACTCCGGACCCTCTCTGTTCTCAGGTTCCCTCCTGGTCCTGACGTTCCATGTTCTCTACTCTAAGCTCCCTTCAAGCTCTAACATTCTCTGTTCTAAGGCTGCCCCCTCACCCCATGTTCTGGCATTCCATGTTCTCTGTTCTAAGCTCCCTCCTAGCTGTCTTACCTTCTAAAATGGAACAAAATCTTAGGAGACAGATGCTAGTGAGACCCCTTTTAAAAAGTGGCCCTCGGTAAGCACCAGGGAAGGAGAGGGTCAAGGATGCACGTTTCTTATCCAGCTATGAAGGGGTCAGAGAGCGCCAGCTCCCGTTTCCCTACCCCCATAGCAGCCCGCCTGCAATTACCTTCTTTAAGTGTTTTTGGATGGTGTGGTTGTCTCTCTCCAAAATGATCCTCATTTCTTGGCTTCCCAGATACAGAATATTCGCTGAAAGAAAGCACAAAACTATCTAATTAGGCTTTCTGGAGCAGAAGGCTGCCTGAAGGGTGCCCTGGGGGTCATGGTGAGCCTCCCCCACCCCGCTTCCATCCCTCAGGTGGGTGGGGGAGCAGGCTTTTAAATGCCTCAAATAAAATGGGTGGCATTAGAAAGGAAACAGATTATAACCCAGCTAATGGACCTCAGGTTACTCTGCCAAGCTCTCTGTAGCAGGCTCCCAGACCCGGGCTGGGGAGATGCAGGCAAAGGAAGAAAAGAGCTGGGAACACCCAGAAAATCTTCTCCATCATCCAGACCATTCTCCGGTGGCAAGTGTGTGCCAGCGACCCAGCTGTAAATCCTGGCGGCTGCAGGGTCACAGAATCAGAGCCGGGACTGAACATGGATCCCAGGCATCCCATCAGAGAAAGTGCTCTCTTGAGGCATGCAGGTGTGTGTGTGAGCATGGGTGTGTGTGTGAGCGTGGGCATGTGCACATCTGACCTGAGCTGGGACTGGAAGGAAGCTGGAGAGGTCAGTAATCAGAGTGGAGGAGGGGCAGCCTTCCAGGCCTGGGGGATGGCCAGAGGGAATGCCAGGAGGCCAGCGACCCTGGGGGATACGCTATGTGACAAATAAGTGCTCGTGGGGAGAGCCTTGGAGGAAGGGCGGCATTCTCAAAGGTCAGAGGGAACCATCAGAAGCCCTTGGACTGGAAAAGAGAGAGCAAAAGAAGGCAACTGAGTACACCGAGTCTGGGCAGGTGGGTGAAAGATGAGGGGAAGTGCTTTCCATGTCAGGTATGGAGTTCTACCCATCTCAGAGGCCATGGGGAAACAAGGGAGCTCAAGCATGTGAGAAACGGGAGTTAAGTTTCCACATAAGTAGATAAGAAATCAGCACAGATAGGCCAACTTCTCCATGGTGGGGGGGGGGGTGACAACACAATTCTAGGCACATAATGTAGGTTAAGGGTGGGGTCTATAAGGAAGATTGTAATCCAGAAGGATTAGGACCAATCCTGATTCAGGAGGGAGGAGTTAGGCAATTACTAACTATAAAGTCCGCTCTCCCCTTCCAAGGAGGTGTAGCGGCTTCTTGCAAGAATCAAAACGACGTACTTCAACCTCTTTAATAAAAAGTCTTTGAGACACCAGTGTTCGGAACTGAGTCTGGGGTCATCTTTATAACAATTTGGGGGAAGCACAACTTAGAGGCATCTGAAAAGAATGCTCACAGTGACGGACACTGGACAGAAAATGGGAGAGCTATCATTTTCTCTGGGATTTGATTTAATACATGCGAGTGTGTACAGACATCCACGCACACACTCATATGTAGACGTATATTTATGTGTACACACACACACCCCTGGATCTTGACGCCGGAGTGACCTTAGAAGTCATTAAATCCAACCCCTTCCTCCTGACTGCCCAGATGAGGAGTCTGAGGCTGAGAGGGGCTAGTGCCACTCACTGACCCAGGGTGCCTAGACTGCCCGAGGCCGGCCCAGCGTGCCCACCCCCGGGAGGAGCAGGGTGAGGCCCTTAAGGTGTGGGCAGGGTTGAAGTCTGCTCTCTGGGCAGACCCAACAGAGTGGCCCGTCTCCTTAGCCAGAGGCTGCAAAGACCCTGGCACATCAGAAGTCAGAGTGAAGCTGGGCAGGGCCGTCTTCTCTCTCTTCATTCCAGCGCAAGTGCGACTATGAGCTCACCCCAAAGAGGAGGCGGCTGCCCAGACTCTGAGTCCCAGAGGCTGCTGAGGGAGAGATCATCCAGGAGGGGTCAAAGCAAGAAGAGAAGCAAACTTATTGTTGGGGACTGTAGGATGCTCAGGGTAACCGAGGCAGGTGTTCGCCAATTTGATAGGAGCACTGGTGAGGTTGTCTGTCTTCCAAAAGGACATATCTGAGCAATACACAGGATAAATCTAACTTCCAAAGAAGACCACAAACATTCTGGTGTACGTGGGAGCCTCCTTTCGTCTTTGACCTCTGGCTGTGCAATCTCTGAATCAATGGCGAAGGATATTTCGACCCCTGGAAGACGCTAAGTCAAAGTTCCTTTGCAGAGTGCTGGGAGCAGAGCATGGTTCCACCAGAGCCCCTTTCAGCTCCTCCAACACTGTCATTGTTGCCAAGATGCTGCCGGTGAATCCACACTTCAGATTTGTTTTCATGGATATCTGTCCCCTTATTTGAAGCAGTCTTTCATCTGGTTGTTAAGAGTCTGCAATCCTTCTTCCGAGATCATCGTGCTCATATCCTCAGGTGCTCATAGCCCAGGTGAGAGATTTCAAAGAGTCCAGAGGAAGGACAGGAGACCGTGGACTCACACTCTTCCAGTCAACTCAGCAGATGGAAAACACTCAAACATGAACCTCTTCACTTCAAGAGAAGGAAAGAGGGGAGGTGCCAAAGAGACCGATATGGATGGACAGGGAACCTACTAACAAAGGCAGATTTTAAAAGGAAGATGACGGCAAGGCCAGCAAGCACGTCAGCAGGTAAAGGCTCCCAGTGAGCCCAGCGTTCTCTCTTTGACTTGCCAAGTCTCATTAGATCTATTTTGTGTGAATGAATGAAAAAACACTTCTGTGTGCCCAACTGCTGAAGAGAATATAAAAGGGAAGAAGTTATCTATGTTCATGTTGTCTCCTCAACAAAAAGAGATTGGGTGGAATGCAAGATTCTTTTTCTGTCATCCCCAGCACAAGGCTGTAGGAGGCGCTTAATAAATGCTTGTTGAAGGACGAGCTGAGAGAATCCAGAAGAAAGCCACCAGGAGATGTGGGCAGAAGTTACAGAAGGGCCAGTCTAGGCTCCATGTCAGGAGAAAGGGCTTCATATGAGAGCAGTCCCAGCACAGAGGGGCTGCTTTGGAAGGGAGCTGTGGCTGGATGACCCCCGACGGAGATGATCCAGTGAGCGGGGCATAGCACAGCTGCTTTGCAAGGGTACAGGCTGGACCAGAGGCCACTGGAGTCTCCTCTAATTCTAAAATTCTGGGACTGTTGAGATTCTCCAGCTGGAAAATGAAATATATGGCCAGATTCTTGCTTGAGCAAGATGACTCTGGCAGCCCTTGGAAGATAGGCTGGAGTGAAGGGAGACTGGGGGCAAGGAGACCAAGAAGAGGCCCCTGCAATAATCTGGGGAAAGGGTGGGACCAGTGAGAGGAGAGAACGGAAGGGGGAGAATTCTTCCAGAGCACAGTCTTCCCCCTCTCTCGGCTTTTTAGACGCTCGAAGTGCACACACGGCCTCTTCCCCTCAAGCACAGCCTGTTCCATGCTGCACGCCTTCTCCTTCAGGTTACACCCCATCTCAGGAGGGCTTCAGGCTGCCTCAGCACCAAGAATAATGTTCACAGTAATCTTCACTCGTTAACTTACAGAGGAAAACTAAATAACCTCAGAAGTGGAAAAAAATGCCCCTACACCTGAATGATGACATGAAGTGAGTAGTTTTGAGCTTCGGCCACCATGCTAGGCTAGATCGGAGCAGAGCCCACGTTTCACAATTAATAGTAATGTGGACACTCTGCACTGTCCATTGGCTGAAGCCCCAAGCTACCCCAGCTTCACAAACTAAGGAACTGGACTCCTACTGTTTCTCCGAGGCCTTATTCCAAGTACCTGAATGACACCAAATCGGGAAAGCCTTCCCATTTTCTCTTGCCATCAACTTCTTCCTAGTAGTTGAAGTTTTCATGGTGTGTGAGTCTGAGCACCTGATGCCTCTGTCACTGTGGATGGGAAGAGAGAGGGGGAGGGAAGGAGGGAGAGGGAGAGGGAGAGGGAGAGGGAGAGAGGGAGAGAGAGAGAGAGAGAGAGAGCGAGAGAGCGCACCTAGAATGGAGCCTTGGAGACCAGTCACAGTTAATGAACGTGACATGGATGAGTCAGCAAATGAGACCTAGAAGTAAAAGGAAACCTTGGATAACAGTCGATCAACAAGCACTCACTAAGCCCTCAGGGGTGGATGGTATTCGGGGAAGACAAGTGTCTCTGGTGTGAGGACCGCTTTCCACCTTTGGTGTCCAACCAATCACCCACCTCTCACCTGTGGCTCCAAGAAGCTGTAGCATGCGCAGCGGCCACACCTGGTAAACTGTTTTGGCAGATGAGCTGACCCAGGCTGAGGGTAACCAAGGGGTCTCGAACCCTTCATTGAGTTAGGGGGGTGTCTGCCCCAAGCATGTGAAGACTTCCCTTAGTGGAATGGGCAGGTGAGAACAGTTTGTTCCAACGGCCATGAAGGGGCTGGAGCTGGCTCTGTGGAGCGCTGAGAGCTTGGTCAGACATCGAAGATGCATCTTGAGCCATCACCAGTCATCTTGATTCTGTTCTGACACTGGACTGTGATGACTCGGGAGGAGAGAGTGAGGCCGATGATTTCTGCCTCACTTAAACCCAGTTTACACACGAATCAAAGGACATCACCCGTACCATTTTACAATTTTACCTGTCTCAAAGTCCTGTGGCGACAGGCAAGTGACAAAGCAGCAGGTGCGGATACACTGGGAGCTGTCGTTACAACCCTATACATGGACCACCACATGATTGTCTTCTCACAGGAAGCAGCAGTGGGATTCGGCAGGCCCCTGAGTGTCTGAGCAGCCTTTTAAAGATTGCACTGCTCACTTTCTGGTGTGCAGAAGGGGCTAGAAAAGATGCCCTAAAAATTGTCTGCTTTGCTCTGCCCTGGCTCATTTATCGCGGCGGTTGGGGATCCCACTCTGGTTGAAACACAAAAATGTAGAAAAACTTCCACAAAGATGATTCCACTCACCATCAGTACACGGAATGTGCTCACACTCATAGACAACACAAAACCGGCGTGGGCCTGGAAGACGAACAGCTCTTGTTGAAGAGAACTTGGCAGGTATCGTATCCAAATGGCAGCCCTGAGTGAAACACAGCTGGCCAATAAGGCCAGCTCACTGACGTTGGAGATGGATACGCTTTTTTTCTGGAGTGGCCACAGTGAAGGGGAGCACCATGAAGCTGGTGTAGGTTGTGCTACCAAAACTAATCTAATCAACAAGCTTGTATGCTTCCCAAAAGGAGTGAATGACAGGCTCATGACAAAGTGACACCCCTTGCAGGAAAATATCATGCCATCATCAGTGCCTATGCTCCCACCATGACAAACCCTGATGAGATCAAAGAAAAATTTTATGAAGACCTGGAGATCCTCATCATCAATGTACCAAAAGAGGTGAAGCTTATAATTCTGAGAGACTTTAATGCTAGAGTAGGCTCTGACTACTAGACTTGGCAGGGAGTTCTAAGGAGGAATGGAGATGGGAAAAGCAAATAGCAATGGTCAGTTACTACTGAAAACTTGTGCGTCAGATGACCTTCTCATCACCAACACTGTCTTCCATTTACCTAAATGCAATAAAACTTCGTCGATGCACCCTTGCAGCAAACATTGGCATCTAATAGACTATGTGATTGTAAGGAGAAGAGATGGACAGGATGTGAGAGTGATGAAGGCATTGTGTGATGCAGAGTGCTGGACTGATCATAAACTTATCCTCTCCAATCTAAATATTCACATTCAACAAAAGTGGCAGCCCCAAGGCAAAATGACTGCTGGAAGAATTAATGTCAATAGATTAGAGTGCTTCTCTGAGCAGGTACAGTTTGTTGCTAACTTGGAGGGAAGGTTGAGCCAACCCACAGTTGGCAACAGTGGAGCAGAAAAGGAGTGGGCGGCTTTCAGAGACTCGGTGTACAGCACTGCATTTGCTTATCTGGGTCAGAACACTCACAAACACCAAGACTGGTTTGATGAAAATGATGAGAAAATTCAGAAACTACTAAATGAAGAATGAGAACTCCACAGGGTTTACCAGCAGGATAGTTCATCCATCTCTAAGTAGGCAGCATTTAATTCCATCAAAAGTAGAGTGAAAATGAAGCTTAGAGAGATGCAGGATACTTGGCTCAGTAAGAAGGCAATTGAAATTCATTTTTACACTGATAGTAATAATCCAAAGTGTTTTCATGATGCCCTGAATGCTATTTCTGGGCCAAAGACCTTTGGTGAATCTCAACTACTCAGTGCTGCTGGAGACGCATTGATTAGTGATAAGGACATGATTCTGGAGAGATGGGCTGAGCACTTCCACAGTGTTCTCAACAGACCATCATCAATCAATGCTGAAGCCACTGACAGTTTACCTCAGGTTGAAGTCAATCCCTCCCTAGCTGAACTTCCAACTGAAGGAGAAGTTTCGAATGCCACTAGGCTCCTTTTATGTGGCAAAGCACCTGGTGCTGATTCTATTCCTGCTGAGATTTGTAAGGCAGGGGGTCCATGGCTCATACAAAAGCTGACTGAAATTTTCCAGGTTAAATGGCAAGAAGAGGTTATTCCCTGGGAGTTCAAGGATGCCTCCATTGTCCATCTCTATAAAGGTAAAGGAAACAGGTTGTCCTGGGACAATCACAGGGGGGTCTCTCTCTTAGTCATTGCTGGCAGGAATCTTGCCAGAGTCCTCCTTAGTGGGCTGCTCCTTCACCTAGAAGAGGGTCATCTACCTGAGAGTCAATGTGGCTTCAGAAGGGCCAAGGAACAGTTGATATGGTGTGTGAAGCTTGATAACTCCTGGAGAAGTGCCAGGAGCAGAACAGAGGTCTGTACACAATGTCTGTAGATCTGACCAAGGCCTTTGATACTGTCAGTCTTGAGGGCTTATGGAAAAATGCGTCACAATTTGGTTGCCCAGAGGAATTCATCAGCATTGTACCTCAATCTCATGCTGGCATGCTTGCCCGGGTTCTGGATGATGGACGATGCTCTTGTACTTTTTCAGTCACTAATGGAGTGAAACATGGCTGTGTTCTTACTCCCAGGCTTCTTAGCATTCTTCAACTTGAAAGGCTACAAGCCAAGACCAAAGTAGAGGGAGTGTTGGTGCATGGTTTTCTGTTTGCAGATGACTTTGCACTCAATGCAGCCTCTGAGGCTGAGAGGCAGCAAAGTACGGATCAACTCTCTGTTGCTGGTGCTAAATTTGGCCTAAGAATGAATACCAAGAAAACAGAGGTGCTCCATCAGCCATCACACCATCCATACATGGAACCACTGGGTAGAGTAAATGGAGAAGTTTTGAATGGTGTGGTTAAGTTCACTTACCTTCGTAGTGTGCTTTCTATGGATGTACACGTTGATAATGAGGTTGATGCACGCATTGCCAGAGCTAGCTCAATGTCTGAAGGAAAGTGTGGGAGAGAAAAGCTATTAGGCTGCCAACCAAACTGAGGGTCTACAGAGCCATTGTGCTGACCTCACTGCTGTGTGTCTGTGCAGCCTGGACGGTCCGCCAGCGCCAAAGCCAGGCCAGGACCCGGAATTGCTTCCATCTGAATTGTCTTGGGAAGATTCTGAAAATCACCGGGCAGGGTAAGGTGGTAGACACTGAGCTCCTTTCTGGAGCTGAACTGCCAAGCATTCAGACTCTGCTTCACAGAGTGCAGCTGCGATGGGCTGGCCACGCTGTTCAATGCAAAACGTATGCTTGCCAACAAGTGCCCCTTTTATGGAGAACTCACACAGGGCAAGCGCTCACACGGTGGTGAGAAGAAGTGACTCGAGGACAACCATCAGGGCCTCTCTGAAGAGTTTTGGAGTTGATGGTGTGACATGGGAGACCCTGGCACAGGACGCCCAGCACGGCAGGAGCTCAGAAGAAACAAGAGATGTGCAAATTTGGAGAATCCACCCCAAACGTTCACATGGACTATTTGTGCCCGACTTGTGGTGGAGCCTTCTGAGTTCACATCGGTCAGCCACAGCTGGACACATTGCAACTGGACTCTAACACAGGGATGTCATTTTGGTCTTCTTCGAGAAGGAAGGATACATTCCCAACCAAGCGCTCACCAACGGGGCAAGGCAAAAACGGCCGCTCACACTCTAACGGGGGAGCCAATGCGCAAAGCCCTAGGTGCAGCCAAGCCCATGCAGGGCAGCCAGAAGGAGACCTGAGAAGGAAGGCCCTAGCCACAAGAACAGGGTCCTGATGGCCCCACAAGTGACCCAAGCAACAGAAGGCCTCAAACTTCTCTGGGGTTCTTGCTGCCACCTTCTGAGCTCTGAAATGGACTTTCTAATTGGGTTTCAATATTTTTATCAAGTTTACTCCAACAAAGGAAAACTCCCCCCATAGATCAGGTGAGTATCTACAGCTCAGCTCTGGTCACACAGTGAGTCAAGATAATCCTTACTGCTCCACAGAAAGAGCACCAGGGGACCTTTGTCATACCCCAAAACTTATTAGCTGTGGGACCCGAAAGAAGTCATTTCCTGTCTTTGAGCCTCAGTTTCCATTCCTGTAAAATGAGAAAACTATGGCAAGTCCTCCCCGATAAGAGCAGCTGTAAGCCAAGTGCTTTGTCAGCAGCAGTGCACTTACTCGGCCCACACAATTCACGCTCCAGGAAGCCCTCTCTCGGAGCCCGGGGGCAAGGCTGTGGACCCTGTCCAGTTTCCAGTGGAGCACTCTTGTTCATGACAAGGCCAGCCTTAGCAACAATCACACATTTCTAACAGCACTTCACAGTTTGCAATAGCTGCCCAGTGAGGCTGTGATGGACCTTGTCTATTCTCCCCAGATTTTGCAGTCCTAATTCTACACGCTACAAGACAATTCCTGCTTACCCTCCAGCTACAGAGGCCAAGGGCATCTAGGATGAAAAGTCCAATGATTTTTAAGTGAGGAACACCGCTTCTGTGCAAGCCTTTGTGGTCTTTGTTACAAGGGATGGTTTACAGGGTAGGAGGCACAAATTGACATTTTGCCACGTACGTTTTTCAGACTGGTCAGAAGTTTGCAGATTTCATTCTTTCCCCCTTTCTGGAAATCAGGACTTTTGGCCTTATGTCCTGAAGGGTTGGTCTTCCTTGTCTTTTTAAGAATGACCTTTTTTTCAGTGACATTGATTTTCTCTCCCTTGACTATTTGGGTGCATAGTCAAGCCAAACAAATTCTTGCCTTAGCCATAACCAGAGAACAGACATTTTACTCTGCGTTTTGACTCTGTCACTATCAGGAGACTGTCAGTTAACTGGCATTTATGAAGTGCCTATTATGTGCTGGGGGAACATTAAGCCTGAGGATGAAAAGAAAGGCAGAATCAGCCCCTGCTCTCCAGGAGCTCAGTCTAGTGGGGAGCCCCGTGCCCGGGGCTCTCTTATAAATAAGATCTACTCGGGCTAAGAGGGCAAGTCTCAGGGGGAGGAGGGAAAGGCAAAGGGGAGGACCGTAGCTAAGGCCTGGGGATGACACATTTTGTGCCTGCTTCTTTGGCTCTTTCCCCAAATATTCTCAACTGTGCTTTTCTCCCTGGGTTCCCAAGTTTCCTCACTTAGTGGTATCTTTTTAATAGGTACTCTCCCCTCTTTCCCTGTGGCCTATTTCACGCCCTTGGGAACAAGTCTGTCCATCAGGAGAAGTCCTGAGGGCCAATGGGGAGAACTAAGGGCCATCTACAAAAGGAGCCCAGCTCAGGGGCATCCACCCTGCCTACGAGAGAGAGCTCTCCTGACGGCTCCGATGGCTGGTGCTCTCCCACATGAAACATGACTGTCTTTACTTGGTATATATCCTGCACGTGCGAATCTGTGGACGTGTTGTTTCACGTCAAGTCAAGTGAACAAGCGTCACTTAAGAGCTGGATCTGACCTCGGGATGTCCTCACTCCAGGCTCCTGACCTTGTCTCCACGGCCACTACCCACCCTTATTCCTAGCTGTCTTGAATGATTCCAGCCCTCTGGTAGAGAAGCAATAGATCGACCCACAGCACCTGGCACCAAAACTTCCTACTGGCTGGATGAGACCGGGGCCAAGGTTTCTGCGGGGCAGGCAACCCTAGGAGGAGACAATTAAGGCCAGCCACGTCCTGAGGCCTTCATTTCTCTCCCTCATTTACTCTTTATTTCCTTCAGTTTGAGTGTGGAATCCCCCATCTCCCCCATTGCCAGCTCCTTCAGTCCTGGAATGCAATTTCTGCCAAGGAACTGGAGTCAGTCCAGAGCTGTGATCGGACTGGGGTAGAGAGTTCCCATCGAACAAACGCCCTTGACTAGTGGAGGTCTGTACCTCTCCTACAATGTGAGGCCTCAGAGAGCTGGTGCAGGCGACGGGACAAGGAACAGAAAGCTGGACCTGAAGCCAGGTCCCAAGCCAGCTCTCTGGACCCCATCACAGCAGCAGTCTTGAGAGGAAGGAACTTTGGACAACAAACATTTTTGGAGAGATGAGTTCAGAGTCCCATCTTGTTGACAACACTGCCCTTCCCCCTATCTCTCCTGGGCTCCTCCCAGATCCATGCGCTGGCGGCACACGCTGTCATACACTCCAGCAAAAGGACAAAGGTCCCGCTGGGTGGGCTGGTGATGAGCGGCTGGGAGTGGACGGATGGGGAGGCACCAGCAGGGACCCTCCTCAGCCCGACATTCTTCTGAAGCAGATACAGGGGAGGGAAATGAATCTCTGCAGCTCTGAGAGCACTGCAGAGAGAGCCTCAGGACTGGCAGGGGCATCAGCCGCCTGACCTGGACCAGACGCCTGCCCCTCCCTCCTCCCTGCCGCCTCCCGGGAGGGGGAGCCCCCTTGAGCAGAGCTCCAACTGTGAGGCTTTTCCTAACATCAAGACTCTGGCCAAGCCCTAAGGATGACCTCCATAACCCGAAATATCCCTCTCTGGGGGACAGCACTGGCTCAGAAAAGCCCATAGCTGGGGGCTTGGCTAGGGGCACTCTCTCTGTCTCCCTTCCTTCCACCTGGAATTCTTTTATTTTTTGCTTTTTGGTGAGGCATTGTCCAGGGGTCACATAGCTAGTAAGTGTCAAGTGACTGAGGCCAGATTTGAACTCAGGTCCTCCTGACTCCAGGGCTGGTACTCTACCCACTGTGCCCCCTAGCTGCCCCCTCCATCTGGAATTCTGTCAGGGAGATTTCTGAGTCTCACAAGATGGTGACCATTAGAAACCGTGGGGCTTCTAACACAAAATCGTTTCTTCTCTCCTGGAGGAGTCATACTCCCAGGCCATCCCGATGTCTTTGTGGCCCCGTCAGAGGGGCGGGCTGTGGCTTCCAGCTTCCAACTGAGATGCACCTTCACCCCCAGCTGAGAGAAGTCAGCCACCAGCTTCCGGAAGGACGTGTTTTCCTGGGGATTTGCCCACTTCGGGGTCAGGTTCTTCAAGACTAAAACAGAAGTTTCCTTTCCAATTTAGCCTTTGCTCCCGAGGAGGTCATCTCTGTCATTCTGCAGAAAAGCTCCTCACAGGGTGGTAAGAAATAAGAATGCCAAACAGCGGTGTCATTTCCTAAGAGGAAAACATTTTGTCTCGGCCATCACTGCCAACAGCAACCTTGGAAATTTTGCACGAATGCGCGCCGGAGGCAGATTGGGCTGAGGGGGCTGGGAGGGCAGGACCAGCAGCGACTGGGGCAGCATCTCTGGGGCGGTTCTGGCGCCAGCTCAGTATCCACTCACACACGGGGCTCAAGCAAGTGGGCTTGATTTGGGGACACCAGCAGTGACCACGAACCTGCTTCTCACACAAAACCATCCCAGATGGTCCCTCTGCTGTCCAGAGTACAAAGGCCAGCCTCAGCAGCTGGGGCTTCTGCGCAAGCAGAAAAGCAAGTGTATGCAACAGCGTTGTGTTCAGGGGGAGAGTCGGATGTTTTCTCAAGGTTAAGGCTTAGATTTCAGGAACGCCACTGGAGACAGAGAAAAAAGTCCAGAGGGACAGAAGGACTCCTGGTAAGGAAGGCTCCTTGGAAGGCCGGCCCGTAAGGGAGGAGAGGTGGATGTGCGCACCTCTGCGCACTGGCCCATAATGCTTCGCTCAGTCTCCCCTTTGTTGTTCCGTCGTTTTTCGGTCGTGCTCGATCTTCACGACTCATTCAAGGTTTTCTCGGCAGAGATACTGGAGCGTTTTGCCATTTCCTTCTCCAGCTCATTTTACAGATGAGGAAACTGAGGCAAGGTTTAAGTGACTTTCCCAGGGTCTCATAGCTAGTCAGTGTCTGAGGCTGGATTTGAACTCAGAGACGAGTCTTGACTCCAAGTCCAACGCTCTGTACACTATGGCACCCCTCGCGCCCTTCACTCTTACTGGGGACCTTTTTCTGGACACGGGATGGGTCATCTAGGAGGCCCCCGAGGGCTCCCAGGCCACACAGCCGACTGGTTCAAGGCCTCCATGTCCTGCACCATCATTAGAGGCTTCAAGGCCCTGCTTCACACTGGGGGAATGACTTCAGTATTTTCCACCTCAAAGAAATGAGGTGAGACACATTCACAAGTTTAGTGAAAAAGATGCTGTGAGAAATCAATTGAATGAAAATCTCATTTGTTCAAGTATAGACCTTTCTGAAGTACCACAGCTCTCGTGGCCCCCAAAGGGCCAGGGCCAACTCTGCAGGTCCAACTCTGAAAGACCCCAGCCCTAGAAAGAGGCTGGGTGTCGCCAAGTTGGCCTCCATTACCCAGGAGGACCAGAGCGAGAAAGCACTGATGACAGGCCTCCTGTCTGGTACAGAGAGGACGGAGGACAGTCCCTGCCCCGCCCCCCCGCCCAGTATTTGCTGTTGCTGAGGTCATGGCAGGTGGAGATGCAAGACTGGAGGTCAGCAGAAAGGTCAAGGCTGCATAAACAGACCTGAGAATCATCTTCACAGAGATGACGACAAAATCTGTGGGGGCTGATGAGACCCCCGAGGGAAGAGGTGGTATGCAGGGAGAAGAGAGAGGGCCCAGGACAAGATCCTGAGGGTCCCTAGGGTTAGTGGGCATGGTCTGGAAGAGAACTAGGAGACCTGAGAGTGACAGTCACCTGCAAGGCTGCAGAGGCCAAGAAGCACAAAGACTGAGGAAAAGCTGTTGGATTTGGCTGCTAAGAGATCACTGATCACTGAGAAGAGGGCAGGGCTGGTAGACCAATGGGGTCAGAAGCCAGACTGTAGGGTTAAGAAGAGAGTGAGGGACAAAGGGGCCACACTGATGGAGAAGAGCCTCAAACTTAGCCAGGAAAGGGAGGAGAGAGAAGGGATGATGTCACACGTATACGGACAAGACCCTGACCTGCCTCTAGCCTGGACTTGAAGCCCTTCACGGGGAGCTCACTACCTTCCCTGCCTCGAGAGCCTTTCTGTTTGGAGGCGGACAGCTGGGATCGTGACGAATTGAAGAAAGCGGTTTCTGTGAATTACGTGGAATGTTTCCTCTGCTGCTACCTTTGAGGTGAGTTGGTTGTTTTTCCCCCTGGGAAACCTAGAAAGTCTATGAGAAAAGTCTGCTTTTCTTCAGAAAATAACCTTTTCACCAAGCTCCCCAAGAAGCACCAGGGTTTTATCTGGAGCTCTAACGCCTGGGATTCAGTAGGTACTTAACAGGGGCTCCCTGACTATTAGAGGTGCCTGTTGTCCCCTGGTAAAGTGTCAGTTCCCGGAGGGCAGGGCCTGGACTCTGGGCTCTACTCACTGAGTGCATCCTGGAGTCGGGGGTCTCCGTCCCTTCCGAGCCACTGCCAAGCCATGTGACCACACTCTGGGTGTTAACACGCAGGGAGGGAGAAGGACTGGCCTGGGCATTTTCACTGGCATCAGCGTGCTCGGTGAGGAAGCACCGCTACCAAGGCAGGCTGATATGACTTACTGTTAGAAGAGCTGCCCAGGGCCCCGAGAGGTGGGGATGCACGCGGGGGTCACGCAGCCAGGATGTGCCAGGCTGGGCTGCAGCTCAGGCCGTCCTGACTCTACCAGCCTGTCTTTTACTACCCTGGGTGGGGCAGAGCTCTAGGTGGATTCCCGGGTACCCCCTGTGGGCTGCCGCTGGTCTGGGAGGGGGTTTAACCGAGGAAGGAGGTATGTTTTAGGGTTGACCTCTCTTTGCTCCCGTCTGTCCCTCACTTATGCCCTGACCACCCTCCAACACACACACACACACACACACACACACACACACACACACACACACA